>NC_046661.1:70152413-70157922 GCF_010883055.1 Belonocnema kinseyi | reverse complement strand
AATTCCATGTCAATCGAGCCACCTAAATATCTCTGAAACGGGTTTATTGTTTTTCACGAAATTCGGCATAGATTATCCTTAACATGTGTACTTTCATCTCAAATTTTTCCAGAATTACTTTTTCTTTTGTTTCACAATGGGGGCCCAAAATATCTCACAAAACGTGGTTTTTTACATGCTTTCCAGATACACCATTTTTAAGGTGAAAAAAACAATGGTGAACCCGACATTATTATTCAATTTGATTTATTTGATTTATTTGATTTAAAATGGCGGCAGAAAAATACATTTTTTGATTTGTATGTAATGTTCGTTTTAATAACGTAATATCGTTTTAATGTTCGTTTTCAAAACCTATTATCAATAATCCTTACTATGATTATTTTAAATATATCAATAGCGAGACCAATCTGGCGGATAACAATATGTTGTATAATAACAAGGACAACGCCAAATTAGTCTTTTAAACTCTTCTGTGACCATAAGATTTTTTAGCTACGAGCTACATAAACCAGATATAGTTTTAAGAGTTTCAGACAATGCTGATTTCAAACTTGACATTACTTTTGCAAAATTAATTTGTTTAAATAATTTCTTTTCACAAATTATTGCGTTATTAACTAATTTTGCAAAACAGATACCAGAATCAGATTGAATGCCTCAGTTACATCCGGAATAGTTCTTTTATTTCTTCAATTACGCTTTTTAATAAACAAATTAATAATAGATTAATTTTCTAAATTTAATAAAACTGTTTATGTTCATAAGGAAGCCAAAGAAATAATAAATACGAGATCAATTATTTGAGGGGTTTTTGTGTACACTTAATTCAAACATGCGATTGGTTTTGTAAAATTAGTTTGTTTAAACAATTTTTTAAAACAAATTATTGCATAAAAACATTTTTTGTATAAAAAATGTCAGAATTAGATTGTATGTCAAAAATTACGTACGACATAGTATTGTAACTAATGGCATATTTAAACGCATCGCATAATGTTTTGTATAACATATTTGATTATTTATAAGAGAGATAACAACAACTCTCCGAATTCCGCCGGTTTTAGACTATCATGAATATCATTTATGCCTGGGATTTTGTTTTTTACATTTTTTATTATTTCTTTTTTTTAATTTTTGTATTATTTGTTGTTTTATTTTTTGTTGCAATTATTTAATTTTTTGCAATTCATTAATTTATTTTTTCTTATATGTTTTTACGCTTCTGAAGTTGAGATTGTAAGTTATTCAAATTGCTTCGATGCGTTTAAATATCCCATTAGTTTCAATACTATATCGTACGTAATTTTTGACATAGAATATAATTCTGACATTGTTTATTCTATAAATGCTTTTTAAGAAATAATTTGTTTAAACAAATTGCTTAACCAAAATAGTTTTGCAAAACCAATCGTATGTTTGAAATAAGCTTACTCAAAAACCCCTTAAGTAACCCCAAAATTAGTTAATAATGCAAAAATTTGTTTAAACAAATTGTTTAAATAAATTACTTTCGCAAAAGTAACGGCAAATTTGAAATCAGCGATGCCTCAAACCTTCAAAACTATATCTGGTTTATATGGTGCGTGGCTAAAAAATCATGTGGTCACAGAAGAGTTTAAAAGAATGAGTTGGCGTGGGTCTTGTTATTATACAAGATTTTTTTATCCGCTATATAGGACTCGCTATTGATATTTTTCAGAAAATAATAATAAGAGTAATTGAAAATTGGTTTTTAAAACGAACATTAAAACGATATTACGATATTAGAGCGAACATTATATACAAATCAATAAATTAATTTTTCCGCCGCTATACAAAATCCGCAATTTTGAAACTTAGCATTTTAGTAGTTTATTTATTCCCAGCAACACCAAAAATATCAAATTGAATAATAATCTTGGGTTAATCATTGTTTTTTTCACTTTAACAATGGTATATCTGGAGAGCATGTAACAAACCACGTTTTTAGAGATATTATGGTCCGCCATTGTGGATTAAAAGAAAAAGTAATTCTGAAAAAATTTGAGAAAAAAGTACACATGTTAAGGATAATCTGTGCGAAATTTCGTGAGAAAAAAAAGTTTCCGAGAAGTTTAGGTATCCCGATTGACATGGAATTGCCGATATATATATCGGCAATATAGTTTTAAAAAATAAGAAACAGCCACAGCACGGTCCTGATAGGAGCAACCGTCATATAAAAATGACACAGGATCCTAGCGAAATTGCGGTAAATTTTCAGCCATAACCACGTCTCATGACCGTAAGGTAGGTGGTTACAGTCTGTGACGGAATCAATACGACGATCCGAAAAAAGTCGCATGCACCCTAAAGACACGCTGCGACCCAAGGCCTTCTGCATTTTTCCCGCAAGCGTTTTAACATATAGTTGACACGCAGGGATGCTTCTCAGGCTATTAATGAAAGCTTGACATATCCAAGAGTGCCGATGATAAGGACGATTAGCTTAACAGAATATTCCAGGTGCAATCGTCGCAACTCCCTTATAAGGTCTCTATACCTCTCTTTCTTTTATCCTGCTTGGCTATAATGTTTTTGTCAGCTGGTGCCGAAAATTCGATAACGAACATGGTTCACTTCTCGAAGTCAAGGAGACCATGTCAGGCCTCGAGTGTGCAACAAAAACAATTGTCGACAATATATAGTTTCAGTATTTGCGGCAGTTCTCATTCTCGACAATTTACTCTAATTCCCTAGGAGCATTTAGAGGAGCGATACTAGGGTTAATGCCGTGAGTGTGACAGAGATGGTAAAAGAGCACACTTAGTGCCGCATTGTGCCTTTGGATGTAGGTCGTTCCCGCATGAGTTGGGCAACTAGATAGTATGGGTGATAAATGATAGGTGGGTGCACAGCACGCACTTCAGCTATCATCAAAAATGCCTTGGCTGAAAATGTGATGACAGTATGTTAAGGTGGAAATAACACTGTGTTGACATGCCAAAATGACACCCTTCGTGCCAGACTTCAATCTGGGTGATTTAAGGAATGTAAAAGTTAGCTCACAAGACATTGAATGATCCTGCATATTTCACTGGAAGATGCCGTGCATCCTCTTATCAAGGAGCTGTTCACAGAAGTGTTTCTCTTGTGCTTTCTCAAACCGGGATTTCAGGATTGAGCACTCAAGATAGATCAAATTCTTTGCACTTTAATCACCCCTAACACTGAGTCGAGTCTGAGTGTTTCAGCCGCCTTCTCTTATTCCTTGTACAGAAACGCTCCTTTGCTCATTTCTTCGTCCTTCCTGACAATTTTAAGAAGAGGGCCTCTTCCATTTGCGACTCTATGTGCTTTATGCAGAATAATCCTGTTGCGAAGACATTCAAGATTTATTATTCCGCGACCACCTTGACGGCGTGAGATGTATAGAAACGAAACAGAAGATGTCAGATGCAAACTTTTATTCATGTGCGTAACCCTTCGTGTTCCAATATCAAGGGATCTGCGCCCTTTCTTCGTCCATGAAACCACTCCAAATGTATAGAGTACTACCGGGACGGCAAGCATGTTCGTTGCAGATACTTTGTTCCTCGCCGATAGTTCGGAAGACCAAATCTGTCGGATGAGACGTTTGTATCTGCTTCGGAGAGTGTCCTATATAGATGTCACATCCTGAATTCGGCTCTGTGGCACGCCCAGGTATGTATAATTCTCTCCAGCGCAAAGGTGTCGTATAGCGCTTCTATCAACGAGCTCAGGATTCCAGAGATGCCATTAAATTTTCCTCGCAATCCTCGCAATCCTCGAACAATCCTATCATTTAGGATAGCTGTGAATATCTTATAAAATGTGTTCAGACAAGTTATTGGCCTGTAGTTCTTCGGGTCAGCTAAGTTACCTATTTTCGGCAGAAGTATTGTGCACCCTTCCACCAACCACTCCGGAATCGGCTCTTCCGACTTCAAATAAGAGGTGAAAATACGGGCCAAATGCTGATGGGCTGAATTAAACTTCTTCAACCAGAAGGTTTTAATACAATTTGGTCCCGGTGCGGAATAGTTCTTCATCCCTTTTATTACTTTTTTCACCTAGTCGGTAGTGACGGGTGAGCATTCTTTATCAGGTGTTATGAGGGCAACACATAACTCCTTGAAGCTATTTATATTTTCTGAGTCTTCGTCCATTCTATGCTGCACTTCATAGACTTCTCTCCAAAATACTTCGACCTCCTCTGGTTTGGGAGGGTGTTCGACAGTAACTTGAGGGTTTTGGAACAGTCGAGATGGGTCAGAGAGAAACTGTTGATTTTCTCTGACCCACCTCACCCTCCGCTCTTGACTTCTCTTAGCGTGAGATAGTATCCGTATTATCTCAACAATATGCTGCCTGATGGTCAGCAGCTTTTACTTGTTAAGTGTGTGATAACGGGTCCGGAGTTTGCGTGCGAACTTTCTAACCTTGGCGGTAAAATTCCTGCCAGATGTGATGTAGTCAATCATACACTGAATGCGGGACGCGTACTGTCTTGCCCAGCCTATCTTTATGGCAAGTTGATGCATTCGTCTTTTGGTTTTATGATCAACCGTTGGTTTTGTTTTATGGTTCACATCGGCCAAAGCTCTCGCTGCATTATATACACAATAATTGATAGTCCAGAGGTCGTATTCTCCCGAAAAATGTCCACGAATCTCGTCATCCATTTCAGCCAGATTTTTAGGCTTGAGAGAAACCTTGCTGTTGGTGTTTCTCCGGGTCGTAAAGCATCGCTCTTCCTCTATTGGATGCCTGCCCGAGGTTGGTCTTAGTGTCGCCTCACTTTCTCTGTTGCCGGCTTGTTCTAGGTGTGGTAGAGTAGGCGTTCCGCTTTCATAGCCCCTTTTTCGAAGTAGTTCAGCATGGTTTCGCAGACGTTGTTGCGAAAAGTGCGATAGCTCCGGGTGTTTCTCGCACCACAGAGCATGCAGCCGTGCCATGTAACTCCGTTTAGGGACCACACTCGCATCGCAGCACTCTAGAAAGTCGTGATTCAGTCGCTCCCTCCACCCAAAGGTCGCGAGATCCCGCAGATCCATCGCATTGAATCCATTTTCATTGGCTCCCCCAGGTCTAGATTGGTCGGCATTGTTGGCCGACCTATTGGCGGGAGCCCTGCGTATTCCCTTGTTTTAAATCGCACTTACTACAAATATGTTCGGTGTTGTCATTGTTGTTCCCACGAGAAGCTAGGGAAAGGGGTTCGTCCATCCTTGTAGAGCCCCGCATGTAAGGATAAGGCTGCGTACTCTGAGTGGTCGCCCGGTATCCCAGAGTCATCGTTCTAGACACCTCACCCAGGTGTCATTCAGCTTTCGGCACGGTTTTCACACCTGCGCTTGGGGGTTAATTTCTTCGAGACCACCCCTGGAAAATTTTCCGCGACTGCGTATTTATTTTTGTAACCATATTCAGCAGAAACCCTTGGTACAGGGACCCTCTATCCGCAATCCAAGGACGCGTTCGGTGGCTTTGTCATAGGCCCTTCGGTTTGATTCTAGAGGAATCA
>NC_046661.1:70146107-70152313 GCF_010883055.1 Belonocnema kinseyi | reverse complement strand
AATAAGGTGCGTGTGTGTATGAGTTCTCAAAAGGTTCTGTGAATGTACCGCCATTTTACATTTTTGGGACTTATTTGGGATTTATTATTATTTTTATAATAATATTCTGTCAGAATAATGCTAGAAATTTGCAATTTTTTGTATATGATTATCCACTTTTCATCGAATTTTCTATTGAAACAACTAAAAATGAATTCACGTTAACATACCTAATTGTCCAATTTATTCATTATGGTAAATGTCCCATTTTGGGCGAGTGACCCAGTTTGTGCGAATGCTCACATACTGTAGGTAAATCCGTGGTAATCTTAAAGTTTATGACACTAGTAATAGTTTATTCACATTCTAGAGTGAATTGAAGATATTTTTGATACAGGCTTTATAGTCATTTTATTACGTATTCATGTTCTTTAAAGTTTATATACTCACGCCGATCGAGCATAACATTACACTCGGCTTGTTAGCTCGGGAGTTGACAGGCTGTGTAGTTTTTCGTGTCAACAGTGCTCCAAAATTTATGTAGCGCGAATGTTTGATTGGAAAGTAAGTATTAATTATAAGGTTTTCGAATGTGTTATTCAATATAACTGAAAGTTAATGGATAATTCGGATATTTCCTTCCGCCTCAATACGGACGGAAGATAACGCAGGAATTTGCGCGAGTGTTTACAAACAACACGGTTACATACAAATTAGGCGTTTTTAAAGATAACAAGCACACTATTCCAATCGTGAAAGATTTGCCCTGTTATGAAGCCTGTTTATTTATGAATTTGTATTCAATACTTGATTAAAATGTGCGGAAAGCGATCACAACAACAATGAGACAGCCAATTAAAAAATGCAAACGATAAAAATATTCTTTTTTTTTTTATTACGTGATCTGTTATGCTGAGAAATTTTTACGTTGAAATTTTCAGATTCCTAAAGAAAAATCAAATTAGGAAGCAGTTCTTGTTAACGACGATATCCCGCCACTGTAGGAGATATAACATGGTGACATTCGCCCAAATTGGGACATTTGATTAACCCAAACTGGGTCAGAGAAAAAATTCATTCGCCCAAATAGGTTCATCGGTACAGCATGAAATATTCTTTATTATTTAATAAAAATTGTTTTTTTATATCGATAAGGAGAGAAAGTATTGACGAAAAATGTTCAAGCTATGCGGCATTGGGAACTTTCATCGATTCATAAGATTTAAAATACTTTTACAAGCAAAATACGCCAAAAAAGATCCTTACATTCGCCCAAATTGGGACATTAACATTATTATTCTTAATAATATTCGATTTTAAGCGTGCCTACTTCCAGTTAACAGACATATTTGTGTAAACAGTTTATTATTGATAATAACTGTATCTTTTCAATCATGAATATATAGTAAATAAATATTTGTCTGAAATAAAATATATATTTGAAATATTTTTTAAATCTTCTATATAAATCATATTAAATCTAAATTTTCCTCAAGAGCATTGAGAGCATTGAGAGCATATTTAAGTGGGGAATAATGTTAACACATATACTTAATATTTTTAAACTAGATTTTTGTCCTGAAGGCAAGCAAAAATGGGTATATTCCATTTTCAAAGAAAAATTGTAACATGTGCGCTTATGGCAACTTGCAATAATCAAATTAAATAAAAAATGAAGAAAAAGTAAGTAAAACATGGAAAAAAAGTAAATTGTTTAGAAAAAGCCGAAACTAACTGGCAATAATGTGGCAGATTCATGTGAGATAGATCTCACTATAATTGAAAAATTGACAAAAAGTTTTGATAAATTGTTTATACATTAAGGTTTATTAACTTCAATATTGAGTCATTGTATCTTTCGGATACCTTTTTGCACTTATTCTTTAAGGTCAGCCCCCCCCCCCCCGTCTGACCCGAAAAAAATTCCTGACTACGCCGGTGCTCCTTTTATGAACTTCATTGAAGTTAAACTTATACAAGTTTCCGATTTGTAAAAAGGAAGATATCAGATCAGCGTGTCTTGAGAATATACCTCAAGGGTCGTACGCATCCCTTTAGGAAACTGAATTAATCAGGCTTTGTATGAACATATACCAGAATTCACGTTCGTGACCGAATCCTTTAATCAAAAAAAAATATATATATACCCTTTTCTCATAAAATATTGCCAATTACGTGAATATAGTTGAATTTTTTTCCTACAGATTTTTTTTATTTAACTTCACTAAATAGAGAAGAACTACGCGTAACTTGCACTAAACGTAATGGAAATAATAAATAAATATATATCAACTAACGTTCTTCAAGAGGCAAAAATATTAATATTTTTGAAAATTCATAGTAATAACACAGATAAAGCGAAAGATAAAGCATACATCGAGTCCAGGTGAAATATTTACCTCAACAAAAATCAACCTTGCCAGATAAACTTTACATTAATCAAAGATAATTTCCCATTTCAGCGTGAAGCAGTAGACGAGATCATAATTATTCTTGTAATCTCCGTGATTCTTTCACCGAAATATGCTTAATTTTTACCCTTTGGAAGTCTTACCTGCAACGAATTTCGACTTTTGTTTTTTCTATGTTGTTTTAAATTTGGCGTCCCGATTTATGGCTCGAATTCACTCA
Organism: Belonocnema kinseyi; assembly: GCF_010883055.1. Lineage (NCBI taxonomy): Eukaryota > Metazoa > Arthropoda > Insecta > Hymenoptera > Cynipidae > Belonocnema > Belonocnema kinseyi. The sequence goes on along the minus strand of NC_046661.1, from coordinate 70,149,703 downwards.
TACCTTGCTGCTTACCCATTGCGGGAAATTTTACATGCAACAAAATTTAACTTTTTTATTTTTTGTGAATGGTTAACGTACAATATTTTTAATGCTTTCAGGATTAGTTATTTCAAATTATTTATTTTACGAATCCATTAGTTTTAACGCAGTTTCATTAAATTGGATAAAAATCAAAGTAGAAGAAATGAAACAAATGAGAATACCAGCTATGATGGCGTTGCGGATCATATGGCGAATAAAATAAGTAATGCTAGTGTTTCAATCATACATTTGTGTGGCAGTAAACTAACTTAAATTCATTATTATGTATATTTCTATTAAGTAAAAGTCAATATGGATAATTACATTCTAAAGTAAAGCATAAACGTAAAGTATCTTAATTAAAAAAACACTTAACTTTCTTGACGAAAATCTACGACTACCTTTGGGCCCGAATTTTTAGGCGTGTATTAAAAACAGTATTTTCTTTCATTCATAATTATTCACAGTTATGCTTATTTACTTAACTCAGAAAATAAAAATTAGATAAACTTAAATTTTTAGAAATTGCGGCCGAAAATATACGCAGAAATTTATTACTGAATACGTCCAATCAAATATTGTTTTGATCGAAGACAATTTTTCTTATTTCAAGAAATAATGTTTTTCAAATAAGAAACTTACTTTTGTTATGAACAAAATTTCTTTAGATTAAACAAATGTTTGATTGGGCGTATTCAGTAATGCATTTCTTTGGATCAAGTAATATTTTTTCTCAGTGTAGCATCAAGTAAATGCATTTACTTGAATCACCTTTTTTTTGCATTAAGAGAATATTCTTTAACAGAAGTCATTTTTATTCAAACCAGACATATATCTTTTGTTGACCGAAAGAAATTAATTCTTTAGATGTACTTTCTTGATTGAAATACATATTTCTCACGTTCAAGAAAATGATTTCCGTGATTCAAAATGTCTACATTCGTAAAAATCTGATTAGAAGTTCAAAGAAATATATATTTGCTTCAAAGAGTTCGATTATTTGAATTAATTCGTACGCTTTTAAATCGATTAATTTGTCCATGCTTCAATCAAGAATTTAAGGTTATTTAAATCAAAGAAAAAATAATTTTATTCAAAATAATATTGATTAAATTAAAAATAGATTTATTTGATACAAAGAGTTCATGCATTTATAGCAATGGAGCATTTATTTAGATGAACAAGGTATTGTGTTCGCATAAATACTTATTTCTTCAGTGGAAGGAAATATTTCATTTTATTACAAGAATTGAATTTTTCATAACAAATAAACATTTATTTCAACGCAGCAATTTTTTTAAATCAAAAATATAATAATATAACGTAATTTGTTTCAATTGAATACTTCTTTAAATTAAAGTAATATGTTTTCGGTTCATCAAGATTTTAAATTATGTGATTTATTTAAATTAAATATGTATAATAATAACAATGGTAATTATAATTTGAGCTGAAAAAATCCCGTAGCTCATTTAGGAGATTATGTACTACAATTGAAGTGCTAAGTACTTTATTGCTCTCGCGCATAGTCTATGCTAAAGAAATATTTTTTTGAATCAATGAGATATTTTTTTGTCTTTAAATATACAAAAATTGGCCATGGGGAAATAGTTTTTTGAGCCTACCAAATATTTGCTTGAACTTAAAATATTTTCCTTTCCATTAATTTACATTTCCCTATTCCAAAAAAATATTCATTCCAACTCATGGCGCATTCATTTGGAACAATGACTCAATCTGACTCATGCACTTGGTACAAGTAATCCTTTGTTTCAGTGAGGATGACAATCAAAATAGTTTAATTAAATACTACATATATCCCAAATTAGATTTAATCTCATTTATAAATCATCATAAATATTTCGAAAGAAAAGAAGTTATAAACTACGCTCACAAAATTTCAAACATACATTTAGCGTCTCTCGGGTTCAATTTTGTTAGGCAAAGCATTTTTCTTGAAATATTCTACCGGCTCTTTGGATCTTTACGAGAGCATAAACCAACCCTTGCACCACAAGGCGTGCTGGAAGGTTTAATGGTCAGGAGTAAAACGCGTTCATGGGATTCCGTGAAGAGGAGCAAAAGAGATTGGCCTGGTCGACAAGAACGGGCAGGACGATATTTTCATCAGTGGAGATTGGTTCTCTCGAGTTTTCTCGATTACGTCTCTCTCTCTCTCTCTCTCTCTGGCTCGTGTCTTCTGTTTTGCTACGAAATCGGCGGACAGTAATTCTTTTGCTCTATCCCCTAAAGGTACCTTTGACCCAAATAACTCAGTTATTTCCCGCTTCATTTATTGAAACAAATTTTCATTCTCAAGGAATTCTGAAAAGAAACTGTAACAAGAAATTAAGATAGGTACTTCAAATTGATAATTCTATCCAAATATTGAGAACTGAAATAAAGTTTGAAGTTGAATAATCATTATAAAAATTGTTGTGTACACCACCGTCGGAAATTGTCGGTATAATCAACTAAAGTACTATTAAAAATTACTGTTGATTTTGAAACCCAATTTCACGGTTCAAAATGGATCGAGAAACTTTTTTAAAAAATCGTTAAAAAGCTTATTTCCAATACGCGTCATTTCAGCCTCGACCGTTTGAGCAGTGATCGCCGAGAGTTTGTCGGATTTTGTTTCTAAACTTCAACTCCATCTGCGACGTATGATATTTATGGACAGAGAAAAGATAAATGGACCACAAGGGACCACAAGGGGTTAATCCTCGTTCGGAAATTTTTTCAGTAGAACGAAAAAACTGTTTTATTTGTTATTCACGTGTAATTTTTTGTTAGCGTTAAGAAACCTGAAAGAAAATAGTATAATATACAACTTATCCAGGTTTTAAGAGGGAGGGGGGGGGCAAAGTTCTGCACTTTCGAAAAATTGATTTTCGTTTGTTTGCCTCTTTTTATTGTTAAGCATTTCAAGAATATACTCCCAAAATTTTAAGTCAATTTGAGCAAAACTCTCGAAGTTATTGTCTAGTTAGTCTCGTCCTCTAGCACTACAGCACTGACAACTGCGGGCTTCTACTAACGCATTTTTCTCAAAACTACTTTTTCAAAGTCCGTGTTCACTGCCATTTTAAAACTACTTTACCGATTCAATTCAAACTTGGTACGCATTTTCTACATATAAAATACCTCCCCCAACGTTTAGTTAAAAATTTGTTTTCACTTTAAGGGTGTTTTCCACCCCCAAAATGTTGGAACTTTTCGTGGAAAATTGCAGATTACACTTTAGATGACCACCAAAAATTTTACAATGAAAAAAAAAATTATCAGAGAACCTTGGGGGGAGGATTTGATGATACTTTGAATAAATTTAAATGGTTTTTGATTTCCGATCATTTCCAACCCAGTTACAGTGAACACCGCGAATTGTTTTTCTTCCAAGACGTCCTCGGAAAATCTCTGTCATTGACTTGTTTTTAAATATTGTCAAATGAAAAAATTACAGAATATTGCCAAAAGTATACATAATAATGCACAAAAAGTTTAAAATTATTTGCTCAATCCATACTCTTAAAAAAAATTCGCAAAGAGTGTTTTTTTTACGCTGACCCCTT
>NC_046661.1:70132096-70146096 GCF_010883055.1 Belonocnema kinseyi | reverse complement strand
CCCCCCCCCCCTCCTTTAGAGAAATATTTTTAAGGTTGCTCTAACTTTGGGCTCTTAAAATTTCCCGTGGCTATCATAAGAGGTATTCGGCGAACATAAGGGGCTGACCCTCAAACCATGCTTACATTCATGTTGCATTTAACATGCTATTGACACTTTTTCTCATTTTCTATGTGAAAAACCGGCTTGGGGGAATAATTTTTTTAACTGCTTTGAAAACTCTTGATATTTCCGCTCTCTTGATATTGCCATGAAAATCAAAAACTTAAACAAAAATAACAGAAAAAGCTATTTACCATTTCAATTCTTGCCATTTCTTAAAATCACTATTCAAATCATAACTGTCGACCAATTAAATAGCTAGAAATACTATTTTAATGAACAAATAAAGTGTGTTCAGTAACAGTTTACTATCGGGAATTACAATATTCATATGCATTTTTACCTTCATGACATAACAAAAAAGAAAATTTGAACATAGCCCTGTCCAGTACTATTTGTAAATACTAAAACTTCACTGGACAATGATCTACGAAATACACGTAAACAGTAAGAAATTGAAAAATTCGATAAATCATATTGTTTACCATATTACATGACAATAACTGAAAGGTGGATAAATATACAAACGCGTATTATTTACAAATATTAAAACGTATCATTTAAAAATGGAAGACTCTACCTGATGCTTGACTAGGATTGCCATGCAAGGCGAGTGTTTGTGGTTGTTATTTAGAATTATCTAACTACAGGAATTACAGTCTTTCACCTCCCTTGCGTTTTCTCGTGTTTCTAAAATTTCATTTCTTTCACCTATTTTCAAAAAAGTCAACTTTTCCCCCCTTATATGTTAGAAAGGGTCTTCTAGTTTCTAGCCTATTTTTTAATTTGCTTTAAAAAAAGTGCACAGGATTTTGTTTATTATAAACCCTTTTTAAATTTTCCGCTGAATCACGGATTTTTTAAAAAACAGAGCAAAAAATTCAAATACTTGCGACAATAATTACATAGAACGTGAATATCTAACAACCAGTCTAAGATAACAAATAATTTCGCTGTATCTGCAAAAAAAACTACTTATTTTCTATTAACTATTACTGGTTTTTATAGGTAATCACGTTCTATCTAATTATTTTGTTAACTACCAGTGTATTTCATTAATTAAAATTTTGCTCACGTAGGCGGAACTTTCTGAAACTTTAGATTACTTAAATCATTTTTTAAGATAGCATTTTTTCATTTTACAATTGTTAGAACATTCTAACCTGCATCGCAAACATCAGCACTTCTGAATAGTAAATTTTGTGATCTAAAAAGGTAATTTTAGGATTATTCAAATGTGTGAAATGTAATTTTAAATAGTAATTTCCGTTACTCTAATCAGGCTAGAAATTGCAAATATAGGTAGAATATTTTACTATTTCAGATAGCTTATATCGCCTCGTATTAGTAGCACCGATGTAATATCAAGCGACCAGATAGTGGTCGTATTTACTATTTAACATTGTAGTCTGTTCTTTTGAATCGCATATTTAGAGAAATGGTAAAAATTACAAAGTGTCCTTTCAGAGTTCAAATTATTCATGCATAAATGACACTCTTCGCTCTGTTTTTCGGATGACAATGTTTTTCATTCTCTTTTTTGCTTGTGGTTTTTAATGTCAAATAAGCGCAAGAACGTATTCTTAGTGTTCATACCTTCCTTTAGTATCGACAGACGGCCCCAGGGGAATTTTTTTATTGTATTAAAAATATTAAAACACAATTTTTTCACCTTCTGAAAAAACACGTAACGTAGGATAAATTGAAAAATACAAAAAGCCAAAAAAAGCATTCAAATGTTCAAGCCTGTCTGCGCCAAGTTTCAGTAGTCGATCAACGCACACACTTTTGCTCAACTTTGTAGTATCTCGAGAACCCATTAAGATGTTCTAAGTCTTATTCACTTCAATCAAAGATGAGACTTCTAAAACTGTGTAATATGAATTTGAGATCTTTGCTGCAACTTCTCTAGGTCATTCAAAAAGCTTTAAACTGCTATTCAAAAAATTTCTTGCTCCTTTTTTGAACGATGAATCACGTTTCAAAGACATAGCCCAGACGAAAACCCCATTTCCGTCGGATCGACGAGGATTATTTGATTTTTTCTATTCTTATGTAAAGTGATCTCCAGATTTCAAAACTGTATAGCAGAACTCTGGCAAATGTGCAGTTCTCGAGATATTAGCAATAAATTATTTTATTATAAACGTTAAATTAAACATTTATAATTTGAAATTTTTTAAATTCTTTGTTCCCCCATTGTCTGACAAGCTCATAAGAAACAGTAGTTGTTTTGACATTTTTTCGCTACGACAGATATTTATCGAACAAAATCAATTAACGTGTAAAATAAGTGATAAAAAATACTTTTACCAATAACCAAAAAAGTATTTCACATGTAAAAAAAAGTAACGATCTTTTAAAAGTACCAACTGAAATACACAATTTTGTAATGAAGAATGTCCCTCTAAAGTTAATGATTTGCGAGATAACAGAGGTTTCTTATAAGAAATTTCATCGCATTACAGCAAGTAGTAACTTTTTATTGAGCGAATTACTATTGAAGGAAAAATTTCTGTAAGAAACCATACTCGCCTGCTCACCTTGTGCAATTTGCTCACTTTGAATTGATGTTATTCTTTCCGAAAAAGAGATAAAGATGTGAAAAATTCTGTACTTATTCTTTGAAATAGGACTAATATGACGGTATCAGCGGAAGTTGCACAATTTAAATATAAGGACACGCACAATTGTTTAAATTTTGAGCGCCCCTCTCTGCTTCTGCTTGTGGTAGAAAGACGAGATAAAATCTGAAAATTTCAAAAATTACTACGAATTTAGTCATATGTCTGCAGTCACAATCTGATAGAAAATTATGTATACATAGTTAATATTAACTAAAAAACACTAACAGTCCTTTCTCTATTCACTTTGACTTACATTCTTATTAAAATCTTATTTATTTAGTGTAATTTATGAAAATTATTGAGCATTAATAACAGAATCTAATCTAATTTTTACTATTTCTCTTTGTTACTAGTAATTCCGAAAATACCCATTTTAATTTCTCGTAATTATAGGCTTTGAACACTGGCAAGGTTTTTCTGCAGTTTTTCTTGTCCCAAGAAAACAAATTTTTGTGTTCTTTTAGTTAATATTAACTCCGTTTACATAATTTTCTATTCGATTGTGACTGCAGTCACAGTGTTTAATCCATTTTTCATTTAAGATAATATTTTATAACAATTATGTGTTATTATTTAAACCTTAATTAATAACAAAAATTTTCCAATTGCCAAATATTAATTTTCATTTAAATTTTGCTGAAAAATAATTAGGTATATAATTCCTTATTTAAAATTTACGGCGAACTTCCCCTTGGCTATTTAAATGGGCACGACCCCCAGTGTACTGCGCATGCCAAAGATATCCGCGTAATCCCGTCACTGATGCAGACGCCAGGTGCATAAGGCGCTATGCATGGTGGTACATTTAACAGTATACAGAATAAAAATGGTCTGAAAATAGAGAAAATTATAAAAATTCTAATATTTCTGAAGTTTCACATAGCAGAATCGATAACAGTTTTTTTAGTAAGTTAAAACATTGAGAAAAATTTAATGTTTTTTTTTATAAGCTGCGAAAACTATATCGCACGAATTACAATATATATCGTAATTCCTGCGCCATGTATCGTAATTATCGCATTATAATAGCGCAAAATCATGATATCGCACATTGCAAGTACATTTTGTAAGTTACATTTTGCGCTTTTGCTAAATTGTATTAAGTAGGTTCTAATTCGTCTACAATAATGTGATTTATTTCGGAGAAAATATATCAGTAAGTACATATTTTCTTGTTTTTTCTGTCGTAGATTCTACATGTTTTACTGAAATTTGCTCACTTCAGTGCATTTTTCCCATTGCTTCTAAGGACACCGTAGTAGACAACAGCAACAAAATTTAACTTCATTCTTGTCTGTGATATTAGTGCATTATAATATCGTACAAAGCTCCGGGACCTGATTGTACGTTATCATATTACGCTTTCTTGCAATATATAGGTTTTGCGATATCATTGTGCGATATCTTTTTCTCCGTGTAGAATTTAAACAGGCTCATTTCTTTCTCACTAATCTAATTAATCTTTAAATTATACTTTTCAAATAATAATTCATGTAGCATCCATAATTATGTCTTCGATAATGTCACGGCTCTTTAAAAACTGTTTAATTTCTACCAAAAAAAATATTTTGATCAGTGCCTGGTCGGCTCTCGACTATGGGACCTAACCAGGGTTGGTCCAGCCATGAACCGGCCGTATCTCGACTAGGTAATTCGAGAAAAATGTAGCCCGGCCGGCTCCCGACCGGTTCTTGCCCATGAAACCCAGCCAGGGGTAGTCAGGCCGGGATTCGACCAGAAACCTTATTGTAGTAGGGCCAACTGAGGAAATGTCTGCATGAGATTGAACACTTCTCAATTCAAAGAGGAACACATCATAATTTGAGATTCCACATTTATTAAATGTACTAGCAGTCTTGCGCGCGCCTATTTGTCTTTTTATGAAAAAGAATAAATCAAAAGCCTATCTTTGTATGTTATACATATTTAATGAATATAACACAATATTAGTATAAAATAATAGAAGACACCGGGGGATGAGCTCATTATCTAAAACTGTAAATAATCTTTTATAATAGGATTTCAACGAATTTTATATTTTTTGGGGGCAAATGAAATTGAACTATTTTATTCCACATGAGCTTTTTTTATTAAAAATTAATTTACACCTTATATTGATGAATAGCATTTATTACAATTTTGCAACTCACGTTGATGATAATCATATTCTTTAAATAATGAACTTTGCATTTTTACACTACAATTTTTGAGAATCAATTTAGCAAAATTTTTGAACGCTTATATTATAATAATCAATGCCCTTATAGGTAGGAAAACACATGCAATAAGCTTGATGCGACTTGGAAAACTCTTCCCTGAAAATCTTGTTGAAGTCTCCCCAATATTAGTTCTGATTTACACAAAATCATTACACTACTTTACACCCTTTAGTGATCCAAGAGTATATAAAATCCCTTGTTCTTGTGGCAAAGCCTATATTGGAGAAACCGGGAGAGCGGTGAGCCAACGTATGAAGGAACATGAAAATAAAGTCAGGCTAAAACATTACATGCAATCAGCACTAGCTGAACGTCATATCGAAACAGGATATAACATTTTATTTGATAAAACAACAGTCATTGCAAAAACACACAACAAATTTCCAAGAAAACATAGAGAAGCAATCGAAGTCTTAAAACACACTAATAACATCAATAGGGACAATGGATATAATTCCAATCCGACTTGGCTTCCCGTGCTCCCAGATTATTTAAAAAAGGCTTGATTCCTCAATCAAGTTTGACCAGTCCCCACGTTGGGGCGCTCTGGCCAATCACAGGCATCGTAGAAAGTATACCTAAGAACATCAAGACCTGATACCTCAGTTTCAGGTCAGCCCTGAAGATGTGAACTGCAATGTTCACGAAACGTCGGCAAACAATTCGTAGTTTTTTACACGAGTGAAAACCGAAATATCTCTTTTTATCAACCTGTAGAAGATTTCATTTGTTTACCCAATATCAACTTTCATAAACTAAAAACTGTATTATTCTATTTTCGTTTAAAATTTGATATTTTTTATTGAAACTTGATCTATTTTATTACAAAATGGAATTATTTGTTTGAAAATTCCCTATTTTGTTGAATATTTGTGTTTTTTGTTAACATGAAAAATTGGAAGCCTATATATTTTATGCAGCTGTTTTGTGGTGAAGGTGAAGTGCAAGGAGTTTAATGTTACTTTTCTGATATTGAGTAAAGTTAGTGTAACATTAGTGTATTTTTAGTTATAAGTTAATGTTTTCGTTATTATTTGCATTCAATATAAACATTAACATTAAGTATTATTACTGTGTTGCGTAGAATTTGTTATAAAATTTCATTGCTGGTATAAAATGCGGTAGCAACTTATTGAGATTTTGAGGTTAAAATAGTTTATGTTTTTTCACCAAAAATTAAAAAAATTTGAATGAAATTTTTGTGATTTTTGTATTAAAAATTTCACTTATTTTCAATATATTTCAAACACGGAGTATTTTTTCGTTTTGAGAAAAATGAGTAAAAGCTTAACTTTCATAAAGTGTTTGTACCACATTTTTGTAAATTTTTATAGCAAAAAATCATATTTTATAGATTTTTAGAGAAATACGATTAATTTACATTAAAGGGGCAAAAATTGTCTAATTCTGCGACCAGCAGTTCGCTCTCGTATTCTAAAATTAATTCCAAACCTCAAAATCTCAAAAAGTTGTTATCGCATTTTACATCAGCAATAGACTTTGAGAACGAAACTTATAATAAATGCTATGCTTCATATGAATATTACTTAATGTTATTGTTTATATAAATAACAAATAATAGCTTAAGCATTAACTTGTAATAAAAAATATACTAACCCTATCGATAGAAATCTCAGAGTATATGCTAAAGATTCTCAACACTCTCAGAAGCTCTGAGAAATTCTCCGCAGGCGCTCAGGTATATACATTAAATGGTCCGGACAGCTTGTTTAAATGCTTTAAAGGATTTAAAATGTCCTTTCCGAAATTGAAATAAAAATACGATCATAAATAACAAGCAGAGAAGCTTCAATTGAAATAAGAATTCGATTATAAATCACAAGCAGAGGCCGTGTATTGCGGCCTACTGTCACACGCATATAGCAATGAAATCGAGTATCGTGACAATCGAAATCGACAATATCGTTACGAGATTTTATATTAAGGATTACTTGTCATTTAAATTATTAATAAGTAGATTTGATAAGAATCGAATCAATTCTTTCTTTGACCATTATTATAAATATGAGCAGGGATTTTTTATAGGTTACAGTCTTCATTATATTAAAAGAATCAAAACGAAATTGCTGAAAAGTTTGTTTATTAGTATTCCGACGTTTCGGCTATCACTGCGTGCCTTTTTTAGAGGATATACATAAATAATATATGAATAACGATCGGTTCTTACATGTAATTACAAACAAGTTTGTAGACAGGAGACATACATTAAGGCGGTAAATTCATTCATACGGAGTAAAGGTGGCATTTTAAAGGAACCGCCATGAAGTATGCGCTCCAAAGTAACTGGAATCTTACCTTGGTTTTGTTTACTTTATAATACTTTGATATATTTGTTGACATTCATAATTTCTGCCTCTATGTTAATCAAGATATTGTGACATTTTTCATAAAAATGGATTCTAGACTTGCATGTTGGTGGCGGTAGTGAGAAAGCGTGCAGTGACAGGCGGTGAGAAGTTTTTACAAAGTTTGTGTGGAAAGTGTGGGTGAAGTGTCAAGGTGGAAGTCTAGGAGGTGAGTACGGCTGTGAGGGGTTCATTGGGAAGGTAAAAATTAATTTACGTTGTAGTGGGGGAAGGGGTGCGATTTGGCTAAATGGAGAAAGTGAGGTTAGGTTTGCAAGGGAGCGGGGTAGTTTTGTGTTTAGGATTTTGGGCCTGTATGGCGGTCAAAGGTGGTTCTTGTAGTGCTGGGGGATGTAAGGGGTGAGAAAAGGGTGCCTGAAGGGGATGTACGGGGTGAAATAGGGCAAAAAACTGAAATTTTAGGGCAATAAGCGACAGCAGCCTTAAGAGACATCTGTTTGACGGCAGTGCGTGCTTTTGTGCATGGATAGGTTACAGTTACCGACGGAGAGCGGGAGGTGGGCAGCGAGAGTATTGGCAGTGCTGGTAGTAAAGTAGACGGGGAGGAAATATCCAGGGCACGACGGCCATTTGTGCGTGACCCGGTGTCAAGTGGCGCGTCAGGGAGGGGGAAGAATCGGAGCGAAAGATAAGATCAGGTAAGGAAGGAGAAAAAGGATAAAGTAAAGGAGATCAAAGAAGATATTAAGGTGTGGAAGGAAAGCGCGGAAAAATACTGGAGAAGGTGGAGGGCAGGTCGGGAATGGAAACAGTTGACATGGGGGAGGACGAGACAAAGGTATTTGGGAGAAAGTAGAAATCATGATATAATAGAAAGTGGGAGAGCGTATGAATTAAAAGGAGGAGAGAGCGGATAGGGAACGGATAAGGGCGATGGAGTTAACGATGGCGAGAAGAGAGAAGGCAGATAGAAGAAAAAATATAGTGATAAGAGGATTGAAGCTAAAGAGCGGGAAGAAAGGGAAGGGGTGGCAACACAGCTACAGTGCATAGGGTGGGTTGAAGGCAAGGTAGGGAAAGTTAGGATGGATGGGAGAAAGGAGAATGAAGTGGCGGTGGAGGAATTGGGGAGCTGGGAAGAAAAATTGAGTTTAATGCGTAACAAAAATTGGATAAAGGACAGTAAGGTTTTTATTGATCAAGACTTGACGAAGAAGGAAAGGGATGCTCAGAGAATGCTAAATGACAGGGCTAGGAAGGAGAGAAGCGAAGGGAGAGCGGCGAAGGTAGGGTATCGGAAAATAAAAATAGACGTGAAAATGTGGGTATGGGACGAGAAGAAGGAGGTATTAAAAGAAGTGCAGGGGAATTTATTATGGGGAAGTAGGGGGGTGAGAGTAAAGCAGGGTGTTGTGACTGTGTACAATAAGGATGGAATGGAATGGATTAAAGAAAGGGTAGAAAGTTACTAGGAAAGAGAGACTGAATGGAGGATAGAGGGTCTGTGGTCGCGAAAAGTATAGTAAAAGGATACGAAGTGGGAGAATACACGTATGGGAGTAAGAGGGGTGTATTGGTGATAGACTGTGTGATTATGAATATGCAAGGGTGGAAGGAGATAGAGAAATTCGCAGTGGAAGGGAGGGTGGAATCAGACCATCAGCCATTAAGCTTGTGGATACAGGGGGAGGCTGGCGAAAGGCAGGGTGGGGAAGAAGGATCGTTAGGGGAGATGGTGTCATGGACAACGTAAGCTTTAAGGAGGAGTCGATGGACGAGATATAGGAGGATCTACAACAGAAAGTGAAAGGTTGTGTGTAAAAGAAGGTATTTAGAAAGAATAAGAAAGGAATGGTGAGGCCGTGGCGGGATAGGGAATGTAAAATGATGAAGATGAAGGTGAAAAAGAAGTAAAGGATGTGGAAGAAAGGAACCGCCAAAAAAGAGGAGTACGTAGAAATAAGGAAGGAGTTTAGGGCGACGTGTAAGAAGAAAGAGCAGGAAAAAGAAAAAGAGCTAGAAGAGGAATTGAGAAGTTTTAAGACAGAGGAGTACGTGTGGAAGGTAATTAATATGATTAGGAAACTTATGGTGGGGATAAGTGAGAAGATAGGAAGCGGCGAATGAAGGAAATTTTTTAAGGGTTGATTTCAGGGGTCAGATACACGGAAAAGAGATAAGGGGGTTAGAAGAACGAGGGAGGTAGATGGAGAGGAGCTGAGCGACGAGGAGATAGAGAAGCAGATAGAGAAATTGAAAAAAAATCTAAAGCAGCAGGGATGAACGGGGTAGAGAACGAAGCGTGGCTGTTTGGCACACAAGAGTTAAGGCAGAGGCTGAAGGGGTTAATGAAAAAAGTATGGAGGGGGAGGAATTCCCAAAAGGTTGGAGGGAGGGTTTGACCGTACCACTAGCGATCACCCCAATCTAGCGATCACCCCAATTGAAGATCCACACAAAGTCCTGAGGTTCCCCACTTGAGTCCATTAGTATCCAAAGTCTTTTGCTGAAGGCGTTATTCACTCCACTGAAACTTTTTTTATTAACTATTTGCCACCATACTTTTCTGCTCTGGCATACGTTTCTAGCTTCTTTTACGTCCATGCATTTTTTCATGCTGGCCCTCGTGTTTCTGTGGCTTCGTATGTCTCTTCTATGTAGGGTCTCATTCACACATTCTAACCACTCTTTTCGTAGTCTGCCTCTGAGCATTCTGTCATCTACTTTACCTTAATACAGTTGTTTGGTTAGTCGTTCATTTGGCATTCTCTCAACATGCTCGAAACATCTTAACCGATTTCTTTCCCATGTGTCCACTAGCGTCTCTTCTGTATCACATTCTTGGAGAATTATTTTGTTACTCACTTTTTCCACTAGAGTTTTTCAGCATATTATGCGCAATAATCTCATGACAAATGCGTGAATTTCAATCTTATTTTTTTCTTCGTAAGTCCATGTTTCTCTACTGTATAGTACAGTCAGTAAATATATAAAATTATGTATTGCATTTTAGCTTTTTTTTTATATATTTTTACTTCTGATAAGGGGGCTTGCTCTACCAATAACTTCTTACCTTCGTTTATGTGTCTATCTAACTCCTCATCTACCTTCCCGTCCCTAGTAAATAAACTACCAAGGTATACGAACTTATCAACTTGTTCAAATCTCTCATTCTCTTGTTTTATTTGCGTTAATTTTAAGGCCCATGGTCTTCATGCTTGCATTCAGTTTATTCAACATTCTTTGCAAATCTTCGATTTATTCTGCCATAACAACCTTATAATCTGCGAACGTTAACCCACTTACTCTTACTGTTTCGAGATCCACACCTTCTTCGTCGAAAAGAGCTATTTTTGAACACTTGTTCATTAATAATAAAAATAACCATGAAGACATAACGCATGCTTGTTTAACTCCTTGAATAATATCAAAATAGTCACTCAAATTCCCATTTAATCTTACATTCGCTTTGCTACCCGTTATATTGTTTTTATAGCCTGTACGAGACATCCATTGACTCAAAACTCTTTCAAGAATTCCCAAAGTTTACTTCTATCTACATTGTCAAAAGCTTTCTCTAGGTTAAGAAATGCACAGAAAACTTTTCCCCTACTCTCAAACTCTTTTCTGTAATTTGCCTTAAGCTAAATATTTGATCCGTACATGACCTTCCTGGCATAAATCCACTTTGGACTTCCCAAATCTTTTCTTCTGTTATTTTCATGACCCTGCGAATAAGTATTTTTGATCATATTTCACTTACGGGACTTAATAAGCTGATCCTTCTGTAATTATTGCAGTCGCTTTCATTTCCGTTTCTTTTGTATATTGGTACAATAATCGCTTTTTTCCAATCGTCTGGGACGTCTCCCATCTCAAAATATAAATTTCTCAATTCGCACAGTCTTATGTGTTATGTACTTGTCACCTTGTTTAGGCATTTCAACATTAACATAGTCTACCCCGGCAGCCTTACCATTTTTTAATTCCTCAATTAAATCCCTAACCTCAGTAACACAGACTTTCTTAATAGTTGTCCGATTTGTCCCCTAAAATAGTCTCTGAATACATATAGTATCCTTGTCTCTTGCTTCCTTCAAAGTCGCTTAGTCTTTTCTTCTCTCCTTCTGCTTTAATTTTATCTTTACATTCTTTAATTAATCCTTTGACTATCCTCTTTTTGTGTCTGTAATCATTTATACATATATTTCTTTCCTCATTGCTAAGGCCTGCGATGTTCAAAGTTCTCATGTACGCTTCTTTCTTTGCTTTTTGGGCAGACCCTTTGTGAGTGTCGGCTGAACTATTAAGATAGCCTTTCTGCTTGTTATTCATGGTCTAATTTTTATTTCAATTTCAGCCTCTCTGCTTGTTATTTATGATTGTATTCTTATTTCAATTTCTGAAAGGATATTATTATTATAATATTCATATCATTTAAACGAGCCTGAGAATCTTCAGATAATATTCTGAGACTTCTATCGCTAGGGTGTAAGCAAATGCACGATTTAAACAGTTTTATGCAGAAACGAACCCAATTTTCTTCCGATTCTTTTCAAATCGCATTGCCGCGATCATGAGTCATGCATGCGCATGTAAAATGTATTACCATCTAGTGGTGACAGGCAGAATATTCAATATGGTGGTTAAATGGCAGCTAATTGAAATAAAAAAAAATTATGAGATGATGAAAAATTTAAAGAAAGGGCGATCTTACTTTACACTGGAATATATAGATCATAGATTTGTTGATTAACATTTATATTATTCGTTGATAAGGTTGACGAATTATATCAGGTAACGAGAATCAATCAACGAGCATCGCAGGCAATGAGATTTTAAGATAATCAGAAGACAATTCGGTCCGTTTCGACATAAAATTCTTCAGATGATGCTTTTGTTTATAATAATCGTTAATAAATTCAATAAAATAATTAGATGACTAAAATACATAAATTTAATTTGATATGCTGCTATAGGTTCATTACATAACGACGAGACGATTAAAAAAGGATAGAAGAAAATCGGTTGATGCGTTCAATTTCTGATAGGATTTTTCGTTATTTTGTATACACTTTAAGATTATCTTCATCACTGGCTATATTGACCAAATTTCCCAATCTTTATTTTATTTTATTTATTTTTATTATAGCTGAAAATTGATGTTTGAGCCATATTTTGTGTAATTGTAAAGATTATAAGAAGCCTTATTGCGTAATAATGAAAGGTTATCAATTGGAGGTGATGACACAGGCCAACATGGCTTTTTTGTTGAAAAGTCGAGGGTCGTTTCCGAAGTAACTTTTTACGCAGAATCCGAATCCGTGGTTAGAATTGGTCCATCACTTCAGGATTTTAAGATATTTGAGGTTATGTACCTAAATAATGGCGTTTTTGGCTACTTTTGAGGTTATGTACAGAAGACAAAACATTATTTGGGATTTTTTCTTTAATTATCATATAGTATTGTTCTTTCTCTTTAATTTGAAAGCCACAGAATTCAATTACCATTTTTCTTTACCAAGTTACGCCAATTTGAAATTACGAGATATGTCTAATTATGTGTCCCATTATATAATATATTGACTTTAGATTCGTAGTCAACAACCCCGAACACCCCCAAGTACAAATTTTCAAGAGGAAACACCCAGTAGAAAATGTCTGGCTCAAAGTATTTAAAGCAAATGCTCAAGACATAATGGAACATAACTCGTAATCTGAAATTGGCGTAACTTGATAAACAAAAAAGTGGGAATCGAACTCTGCGACCCTCAAATTAAAGAAAAAGAGCAGTACTATATGATACAGCTAAAGAAAAAATCAAAAAAAAATTTGTGTCTCCAGTAAATAACCTCAAACATAGCCAAGAACGCCATTTTTGGGTACTTAGCCTCAAATATCTTAAAATCCTGACGTGATGGGCAGTGGTGTAGTCCTAGAAGAAAAGTGGCCTGGCGGTACATTCATAGAAACTTTCAAACACACACATACACGCTATTGTACATACACCCACGCATGCGTGCGCATGTGTTCACACACATGCATGCCCGGTGTCCCATTTCAATCTAAAATCTTTACCATCAATTTTGACCTTGATGTCAATTTTCAAAGTCAAATGGAGGTAAGACACTTTTCTTAAAAGAGAACCCGTATTTTTGACTATGGATTTGAAAAAAACGGGAAATTTCACGTCAAAAATGACCGGTGGAAAAATGGTTTTTGTGACCTTGGAAAGGTAAAAAATTAAGGTCCACTGTATTTTAGAACATATTTGGGAATATTTGGGCAATTAACCAGTTGAAGCTTGGCACCTTCAAAGCCGCCGATTATAAGGACGATTAGTTTAACAGAATATTCAGGATACAATCATCGCAACTTCCTTATAAGGTCTCTATACCTCTCTTTCTTTTCATCCTCCTTGGCTATGATGTTTTTGTTAGCTGATGCCGAAAAATCTATAACGAACATGGTTCGCTTTTCGAAGTCAAGAAGAACCATGTCAAGCCTCGAGTTTGCAACAGAAGCAATCGTCCAGAATATAAAGTTCCAGTATTATACGACTTTTTAATTTTTGATTAGTCTTCTCTTTAATGCTTGTACAGTCTGTCAAGTATAAGCGTGGCTGGCTTCACTCGCAGTCGGTAAGGTGTATCGACATGATTTTGGTGTCAAAATATTAAGAAGAGCTCCCTCTTTCATGCTTTTTGATTTAACATTCAGTTTGC
>NC_046661.1:70129349-70131996 GCF_010883055.1 Belonocnema kinseyi | reverse complement strand
CATTCCTACTATACTTATACAAGCCATCTATTTACAAACAAACAAGATATGGCTTTGTGGCGTCTTACCCACGCTGGCATCTTCCCCCGGTTTACCTTAATCTTGAAAATGAAATAGCTTGCAATTTCACACTTTTCCTATTTTATAATTTTTCATATTTTTGACACAGCATTTTTTTAGCATTTTTTTACGTCGAATCTGAGAAAAGAGGTTAAAGGTATCTTCTGTAGCGAAAATATTTTGATAGTGTCGATAATAACACAGACCTGCAAATAATGGGGCCATGTCAGTTGTTGGAAAGTGGAGGGTTATTTCCGAATTAATTTTTTTACGTAGAATCCGAATCCGGAGTCAGAATTGGCCCATCACCAGTGGTGGAGTAGACGCCTGTCGGGGCATGGCGGTGGTGGCATGGCGGGGCCTGACGGTGCCACGCCACTTTTTTGTCGTTCAGAAAATGTTTCTAGTTAGTATTACAAGAGCTATTTACACAATATTGAGAATTTATTTTGTAAGGGCAGAAAAATTGTACCCGCTTCCAGCGAAATCGCGGTAAAATTTCAGCCACAACCACGTCTCACAACCGTGAGATAGGTGGTTACGGTCTGTAAAGGAATCAATACGACGATCCAACAAAAACCTCGTGCACCCTAAGAACACGGAGTGACCCAAGGACAACCGCCTTCTGTATTTTTCCCGCAAGTGTTCTAGAATATTGTTGACACGTAGGCATGCTTTTTAGGCCATTAGCAAGTGAAAGCTTGGCACCTCCAAGAGCACCGATGATAAGGACGATGAGTTTAACAGAATATTCCGGGTACAATCGTTGCAACTCCCTTATAAAGTCTCGATACCTCTCTTTCTTTTCATTCTCCTTGGCTATGATGTTTTTATCAGCTAATGCCGAAAATTCGATAACGAACATGGTTCGCTTCTCGAAGTCAAGAAGAACCATGTCAGGGCTCGAGTGAGTAACAGAAACAATTGTCGAGAATGTAAAGTTTCAGTATATGCGGCACTTCCCATTCTCGACAATTGACTCAATTTCCCTAGGAGCATTTAGCGGAGCGATATTAAGGTGAATGCCGTAGGAGTGACAGAGATGGTAATAAAGCACTCTTAGTGCCGCATTGTGGCTTTGAATGTAGGTCGTTCCCGCGTGAGTTAGACAACTAGATAGTATGTGAGCTAAATGCTCGGGGTGTGCGTGGCACGCCCTGCAGCTATCATCAGGAATGTCTTGGCTCAAAATGTGGCGATGGTATGTTAAGGTGGAAATGACACCGTCTTGGCATGCAAAAATGATACCCTCTGTACCAGACTTCAATCCGGGCGATTCAAGGAAAGCAAATGTTAGGTCACAAGACATTGACTGATCCTTCACATTTCTGTGGAAGATATCGTGCATCCTCTTATCGAGGAGCTGTTCACGAAAGTTTTTCTCTTGTGCTTTCTTAATCTGGGCTTTCAGTAGTGAGTACTCGAAATAGATAAGATTTGATGCATTTTGCTCACCCCTAATATTGAAGTGAAGTCCGAGTGTTTCAGCAGCCTCCTCCGCTGCTTTGTACAGAAATGCTCCTTTGCCCACTTCTTCGTGATTCCTGACCATTTTAAGAAGAGGGTCTCTTCCATTTGCAACTCTATGTGCTGTACCCAGAATAATCCTGTTGTGAAGACATTCAAGACTCAATATTCCGCGACCCCCTTGACGGCGTGAGATGTATAGTCGCGGAACGGAAGACTTAAGATGCATGCTTTTGTTAATGTGCATAACCTTTCTTGTCCCGATATCAAGAGATCTGAGCTCGTTCTTCGTCCATGGAACTACTTCAAATGAATAGTATAGTACCGGGACGGCAAGCATGTTCGTTGCAGATACTTTATTCTTTGCCGACAGTTCGAAAGACCAAATCTGTCGGATGAGACGTTTGTATCTTCTTTGGAGAGTATCCTTTATAGATGTCACATCCTGAATGCGACTCTGTGGCACCCCCAGGTATGTATAAGTTTCTCCAGCGCAAAGGTGTCGTATGGCGCTTCTATCAACGAGCTCAGGATCTTCAGGGATGCCATTAAGTTTTCCTCGCTTCAAATAAGCCTTGGCGCATTTGTCTAACCCAAATTCCATTCCATTTTCCTTAGTATATCGTTCGACAATCCACAGAGCTAGATGCAGTTGCTCTCTGTTTTTAGCATAGACCTTAAGATCCTCCATGTAAAATACATGAGTGACCTTGTACTTTCGATCTGCAGGTTTGCCGCACAAGTACCCGTCGGAATGGCGCAGTGCTAGAGATAGTGTCAATAATGTAACGCAAAAGAGGAGTGGGCTCATGGTGTGGCTCTGAAAGACACCTCTCTGAAACGTGACCTTGTTAGTTGTCACACGATTTTTTCCAGATGAGATAGTAAACCTGGTTTTCCAAAGCGGCATCAATCTCTCTATGCACCCAACTATTTGCGGATGAACCTTTAAGATTTCCAAAAGACAGATGATAAGTCTATGGGATGTTGAATCGAAAGCTTTCCGATAATCAATTTTGGCCATCGATAGGTCACGCTGGTAGAATGCTGCATCTTTGCAGACACATCTATCGATGAGCAGGTTTTCCCGACATCCGGCTACGCCTTTCTTTGAGCCTCG
>NC_046661.1:70127812-70129249 GCF_010883055.1 Belonocnema kinseyi | reverse complement strand
CCAAATGCTGATGGGTTGAAGAAAACTTCTTCCACCAGAAGGTTTTGATACAATCTGGTCCCGGTGCGGAATAGTTGTTCATCCCTCTTAATACTTTTTTCAAGTGTCTAAGGTGTATAAGGTGTAATATTTAAAATGTCGGAAAATCAATAAACTGTTACTGGATTTCCTGGATCGTAAATTTCTCTCAATTAGAAGAAAGCGGACGAGTGTTGTCTGAAGTTGCGCACCGAGCGCTCCCACCACTCCCCCCCTTCCCTGGTTCTCTGCAGCGAGGAAGCCTAAGCTAAGCTCGGTGCGCAACTTCAGACAACGCTAGTCCGCTCCCTGTCTATTAGAGTCTCAGAGTCTCGGGAACTTGCAATAAACACAAAAATGGTTTATTATCTATAGACAACTGGTCGGTGTACGATTAGTAAAAGACTTTTGTAAGTAAGCAGGAGAAAATGTCAAACTTGAAAAAATAAATAATTTTGAAATTGGTGATCTCAAAAATCAAATATTCGAAATATATCTTTTTTTATTCCTGGCTTATGTAATTTGTTTGAAGAAGTTCGAAATTTGAACAGTTTTACTTAAGAAATAATATTATAACTTGCCAAATTTTGATCTTTTTTATCCAAATTATTTATTCATGTAATTGTAAAAAATGGCTGATTCTAAATATATTATTTTTTAATTGCGCACTGAAAAGTTGAAAAATTGTTAAATTTCGTCACTTTGGCCTGTTTGTGAACAAGAGTAGCCCGCTTGAGAGGATCAGTCAACATGAGAATGGCGATAGATTACCATAAAGTAGGCTAATGGGCTAATAAAAATAGGCGGGGTAGAAGATTTTCTACGAAAAACTTAATTTCATCTTAATAGTTTCCTGAAAATCCACAGTGTATATTAAAAATTCAATTTTAGGAAAGAATAAAACCAAATTCAGGATAACAATATCATCTACGTCTCGGAGTCTGAGTTTTAGCCACTTGTAATAATGTTCAATTTTGCAATTAGTGATTTGAGAATAATATGTTTAGAATGTACAATCTTTAAATTTAAAAGACAAATTTTATAGGCGTGGAATCGTAAAAACTCATTGATTCCAAATATATTACTTTAAATCTTACATTGAAGAATTAAAAAGTTCAATTCCATAATTTTTGCCTGCTTGAAAACAAAAGATGCCTGTGAAAAGGGTCAGTGAAGTGGGCGATGATCAAATGATTATTAAGTTAAAATATGACAATGCCGGTAAGAAATACTGCACTAAGAAATGCAACCCTTTAGAGGGGTCTGGCGATTTTATGCAACACACAACTAAGTAAAAATTAAAAAATTCAATTGATTTTAAGTACAGTCTGTCAAGTTAAAGCGTGGGTAACTTTTTTGGTAAAATATTTTATTTAAACGCATGTTTCTACATGGAATTACATTTGTCAAGGTGTCGAG
>NC_046661.1:70122711-70127712 GCF_010883055.1 Belonocnema kinseyi | reverse complement strand
GCTTAAATTCATTTACCCAGTTATAAACCGTTGCTAAGGCAGGGGCAGATGTGCCATGAACTGAGTCCAATTCATTTTTTATCTCATATGGAGTTAAAGCCTATAAATGAAAATGTTTGATTACCGCTCTGAACTCGTTTTTTTCCATTTTTCTTAACGAACATTTTTTTTTTCAGTTGGTTATAAAAACACGTAAACTCAGAAGATGTGGACTGTGACTGCACCATATATCTAGTCGGGAGTGGTGCTGACTAAAAACAGATGATTTGGAGCGATTCGCGCGCCATCTGTTGGTCATTCTAAGGACTTATTGAACTACCCTCGTACTGTTTTTATTATTAGGAAATAAAAATGCAGGGATATTTGATTCAAATGGTTTTTCTATAGAAATTTAATTAATATGGTACAACTGGAAAATCCTGAAAAATAAAATTCCTAAACAGTCTATAATATTACCGAATGTGAAAATTCCCGAATAATAAAATTCAAAAAAAAACTGCTGAATTATAAAGTATCCTCACTAGAAAATAAACAACTTTAAACAATTTAATTTGTTATTAATTTATAATTAAATTAAATTCTCATAATAAATATTATAATATTAGCTAAGTTTTCAGGATGAATAAATAACGTGTTATTTTTCAAAACAGTTCCAATGAATTCGAAACTCCAGCATTTTGTATTACAGTTCATAATGAAATATAGGCTCCTATATCTTTCAAAACACAAAATTCTAAAATATTTTTATATATTTTAACACTTCTACGTGTTTACTAAATTTCATACAAAATGAAGTTAGCCTAATTCTCAACAACAATGAAAAGATAGCTTATTCTTCGTAGAACCCATCGATGTGTGAATCTTCTAGTTCGGATATTTCATAATTCGGTCTAAAAAATGTTTAAAATAACAAATAACTTGACTGCTTTACAAATTTATAACTTAGAAACAATGGGCAAAAGTTAATTCATAAGAAATTGTTATTTTTTAAATTTTCTAGATTAATACTTTAAATTCCATAATCCTATGAATTTTTATGAATATTACAGCGTTAAATTACTGTTTAAACCTACAATGTTTCAATGCATTAAATTAAAAAAAATAGGTTTACTCACGCGACTCAGATTGAATGATATATTTTGAATAAAAGTTTTATATATTAAAATTGTGTTTCGAAGTTTTTTTTTCTGATCCTACTATTTTTGTATAATAACTTTATCGTTTCAGATTCCATTGCGATAAAACTAGTATTGACATAAGAAATAGCAAAATCATCAGCAAAATAAAGGAAATATTGGTTCATTTGATGGTTATTGTAAAAAATATAGAATATATTAAATATATAGATATAAATATAATAATAATACAACGGTGCCAAACTTAGTATAGATGAGAATTAAAACTCCTAAACATAGTGACATTAAGTTTAATTTATATGCTTCTTGAATGTGATATACATCCATATGAAATTTTATACACGGCTGTATTTTGAATTTCAGTAGCCGCAGTGCATATTTGCTTCATTCACATGTATATTAAATTTCATACAGATTTTTCTAACAGTGTAAACAGCGTAAGCCCAGGATCGAGCCCATGATTTCGATTGAGTGCCTGCCATGCCTCACTCAACCTTCCTCAAGAATATGAAAAATGGTTGAATCGGAAAAGTGTCAAGTTGCAAGTTATTTCATTTTCAAGATTAGTAACTAAACGGATGAAGCTCATAACATGAAACCAAATAGTTGAATATTTAGCCAAAAAGATGATATGCTAACCAAGAAGACTGATTTAATACAAAAGAAGACAACTTTTCAAACAATTTTATATACAGATGAACTCTTCTTTTGCGCTGAGTTTGGCACCGGTGTTGATGGGGAAATAACTAAATTAAAATAATAAGCCGCTTCGGCTGCAAACTCTTTTGTTTGTTCACGCCTGGCTCACCGTGGCACACCCTGCGCATCCCGCGCAGCTCAAGTTACAACTACCTGTGGAAAAGCGTCAATTCCTGAAAAAGCTGTAGAAGGAAGAGCTATTGAAGGGTCTCTCTGTATTTTCGAGCCAAAAATACAAATTATCAACAAAAAGTGCAACATTCAACTAAATAGTTGAATTTTCAAACAAAAAGGTAAATACGTTCAACCAAAATGAATTTTTTAAACCAAGAAGATCAATTTCTACCAAAAATGACTATTCAAAAAGTTGAATTTTCAACTAAAACATAAATTTACAAAAATTAATTTTCAACTAAAAATAAAATGAATTTTCAACACAATAAAAAGCTATAACAAAATAAATGAAAATGAAATTTGAATAACGATTTTTCAACCAAACAATGAATTTGTAACCAAATGGTTAAAATTTCAAATTAAAAGATAAGTTACTTACCAAAAAGATTTACTTTCAAAAAATATATAAATTTGCAACTAAAAAAGATAAATTGTCAATCAAAAGGTATAATAAATCATTTTTCCGTTAGAAAAATAAATTTTTAACAAAATAGATGGGTTTTTAACCAGCAAGATTAAATTTGTATACAAAATATACAATTTCCACAAAAAGTGAAATAATTGAAATTTCAGTTAAGGCCATGTAACAAGAGGGTCACATGACCAAAGCTAATCCTCACTTTTTCTATCCCAACTTATGTTTAAACGAAATGAAGTATCGCTCTCAAAGTTTGGGAAATAAAAGAGGAGGCAATAAGGTGCATGTCTCTGCTTACTTGCGATAGACATTAAAAAAAAACAAACAATTTTTTCAAATAAAATAAAACTGGAAGCTATATGGGTACTTTTCTTTCTAAAGTTACGTCCACACGGAATGAGATATCGTGTTTAAAATTTGTCACGTTAAATAGAAGGCACGAAGGAAGGTGTCTCTGGTTACTAAATAATTAAAATGGTGAAAAGTGTTTTTTTTTTTAATTACTAATTTGAAAAAAACCCGACCGTGCTGTAGAACCCTGCAAGCAATTTTCAATTTCGTCAATGGGCTAGTTACGAGGTTTATATTGATCATAGTGGAAAAAACAACCTAAATCGCTCACCAACATTATAAAAAAAGGCAAAAACTGATGTTTGCACTCGAAATGCAAATAAACAAATTTTGTCTGATATACGTATCAGCTGTGTCCGAGTACCGTTATCGCAGTGAGTAGACATCTTCGAACTTCTACGGGTCCGTGGGTAATGCAGATTGCATGATTACCGACAGACCAAAAATAGAAGCTAAACTGTTGCGTAAAGCCTAAATGTGTCGGTCGATCTTTCTTATTTTTATAAATAACCTTTTTTCTTTCCTCAACTCTGTACCTTGTCACAAACGGTCCTTTCATATATAATTATATCTTCCGAAATTTATTTTCGCGTTATTTTAACTTTTATTTTTAAATATGGGTGAAGAAATATTGATTTCAAGACTGACTTGGTCAGCTCGTCTACTTGTTACATGACCATGAATATGCGAATTTTTAAATAAAATGATAAATCTAAATTGATTTATAAATTAATTTATGGAAATACATGAACTTGCTGTAGTAAACGATACATTTGTAAACAAACATAGACTAGTTACATGTTATGTTTAATAAATTAATTTTCAATAGCAACAAAAACAAATTTTCAAGGAAAGAATTAAGTTATCGACAAAATAAATGAAGTTTTAACCAAATAATTAAAATTTCAACAAAAAAATCACAAAATTTCATGAAAATACATCAGTTTTCAACTGAATGAGCTACACGGAAAAAAATCTTAAGGCGAACGAGTGAATCGAGAATATATTAAACTCAAAGAAAGTGTACGCTTGGATTAGGTAAAACGTAAAGTTAGAAAAGTTAAACATTTAGTTACTTTGTGTAAATTGTTCTCGTAAATCAGTAATTTGGACAAAATTGCTAAGTTCGAAAGTTTATTATTTTAGACAGATTATGTATTATTGTATTATCTTCAGATAATACAATCAGACGCCTATTCTTAATATCCCTGTTATAGCTATACTTATTAGGGGTTTGACTATACGATATCCCTGGTATATGGTAAATGGTCAAGGATATTCATTTTCGCTGATCCAGGGATCTTTCTAAATTCCTTCGTTCGTTTTCAGCAAAATATTTAGCTTTAATAAGGAATAATATCCCTGTGACAGCTCAATTTTTTTTACCGTGTATATTTGTAACCAATGTTAGAAGTTAGATTTTCCGGTAAATAAATTATTTTTCTATAAAGAGGCGAATTTTTAAAAACATGGTTGAATTTTCTTCTAAAACAGATAACATTTTAACTTGAAATAGAATTGATAAATTTATGGTAAAAAACTACATATTCTACACCAAAAAATCAATTTTCAATGAAATAGTCCCATTTCTAGCCAAAAAATATTGAAGTATGTAAAACAATGTTCTCGATATCTTCGATAAATTTCCATGAAAGTTGGTCATTTTTGTGTTGAAAATCCATGTTTATGGTTGAAAATTTATTTTTCTAACTGAAAACGGATTTATCCCACCTTTTGATTGACAATTTATCTTTTTTAGTTAAAAATTGATGTAATTTGTTGAAAATTATTTCATCTTTTGGCTTGAAAATTGAACTATTTGATTTAAAATTTATTCTTTGTTTGAAAAATCATAGTTTTAGTCACATTTTTATTCATTTTGTTGAATATTTTTAGTTTGTTGAAAATTTGTTTCATTGTTGGTTGAAAATTAATTTTTCAACTTCAGTTTTACTAGGAAATTAAACTTTTTGAAAAGTTATCTTTTTCAGTTGAAAATGCAAGTGAAAATTCATGTTTTGAGCTTTATATATTTAGTTCATAACGTGGTTAATAATTATTCTCTTTGGTTAAAAATATTACTATCTTGTTTGAAACAAAACTGTGCATCAATCCTTTAAGTGTAAGGTAAACCGGGGGAAGATGCCACACCTAAGGAAAAAATTAAAATAAAAAAAACACAAATGCGGAAAACATTAATCTTATTAATTAAATGTAAACATT
>NC_046661.1:70117635-70122611 GCF_010883055.1 Belonocnema kinseyi | reverse complement strand
TAGAGCTCCAAGGAGATTATGTTGAAAAATAAAAAAAAATTTACCCAAAAAAATTGTTTTTATACTTCATTCTAAGGACTTATTGAACTACCCTCGTATATTTCAAAATCTATAAAAATCAATTTTTAAATATTAAGAGTTCTAAATTTTTTGAAACAAGTTATATAATTTAAGAAACAATTAATTCTGATTAGTGAAATATGTGTACAAAAACAAATTTTTTGTAATTTTAATCTTTCCACGGTTGCAATGTTAACATTAATAAGTGTCCTTCCCCATTTTAACAAGAATAAAAAAAGCATCACGCATCACAAATCTGAAATTTTTCCTCCAGGTACACCCTTCATTTCTCAGTTTTCAAACCATTTTTTTAACTTCTTTTTCTTTATATTCTCAATAATGAAAGTTTTCGTTCGATAATATCTCCAAATGAAATCTCCAAATGAAAAGAATTTAAAAATAATGAAATTTATTGGCATTCTCCTTGTAGGAACCTAATCATGGATCCGACCGGGTGTCGCTTGGAGAGCCCCGGCTCAAGCCAGGCGCTGGTCGGAAAATCCGGCCGGGATCCGGCTGAAAACGTCACGGTCATCTAGTCTGATCTCGGCTTTAATACCGGCCGGGATCCGGTCTGGTAATGCGGCCACAAAGCGGTTAAAAAATGTTGCTTCATGCGAGAAATTGGTAGCTTATTTTGTCTTTTAAGGTCCTGATGATAGAATCGCGGAGCAATTTGAAAATCACGTGGTGCTTTAAGGTTAGGAAGGAAGAAAGGAAAAACTGTATACAGAACAGTATATTTTAATTAAAAATAATAATTATTCGCGAACTAAGTAGAGTTTTTCAAACTAATTACTAAAACAAGGTTGCTTTTAATCGCGAGTCTTGATTTTGTTTGCGAACTTCAAAGAGACGACGTGACGAGAGTGCAAGGAGCATCCTCAGACGCCAGACGCAGTAGGCGCTATATATGGCGATAAATGTGAAATTGTACAGGCTAAACGTTGTCTGAAAATAGAGAAGTTTATAAATATTGTTACATTTCTGTTGTGACACATAGTAGAATTGATAACAGTTTAACTTAAAAAGTTAAATTATTCGAAAAAATTTAATGACTTTTTTTAAAGAATATAAAAAAGCTCATTTCCGTGTCACTGATCTAATAATTCTTCAAATTATAATTTTCAACTAATAATTCTTCTAGCATCCATAATTAAGTCTTTGATAATATCACGGCTCTTGAAAAACGTGTAGTTTCTACAAAAACATTCACCTCACTAGTGCCCGGCCGGCTCCTGGCCATGGAATATAACCAGGGTTGGCCCGGCTTGTAACCGATCGGTTCCGGACTACGTATTTCAAGAAAAATGTAGCGCGGCCGGCTCCCGCCCGGTTTCTGTCCATGAAATCCAGACAGGGGTAGCCCGACCCGCATCCGACCAGAAACCTTGTTGTATTAGAGACAACCGCGTAAAAACCAGGGATCTAAGAAAGGAAAAGAAGTATAATGTTTGATCAGTTAATTTCAAATCATTAAATTAAACCTACTATTTCAAAATGCAATATGTTAATTGCAAAGTTCCAAAACGAACCTGAATATTCGAGAAATTGGAAATAAAAAAGAAACACTCATTAGCGAATGTGAAATAAAAAATTTGACAACCCTTCAAAATTAAAGCAAGTATCAACACTGAACAATATTAAAGTGGATTTAATAAATTTATAATTACTTTAGATGGATTATTTTTTTCAATAGTATATGTAATTCGGTGTCTGTCCAAAATTTGTTACTACAATTGACATAATATATTCTTTTGGAATTCTTTGTTAATTTAAAAATCGCTAAGAAAATAGAAAAGTGGCTCATGTATTTTGATTTTAGAACTGATAGTATTGAGTGTATATAAATTTAACTGCAGTCGAAAATGCCGAAAATAATCTCGATGTCTTGAAAATATCTAAAATTATACATGTATTTATTAATAATCGGAAAACAGCAGTTTAAAAAATAAATTCGATTATTTATTCACCTGTTAGCTCCAATTGAAATAACAAAAATATAGTGAAATAATGATAGCGTAACTTACCTAAAAATATTACGATGTATTTTTATCCATATGTAATGTTTGTGCAATTTAATGCTAGTTAAAATAATGTATTTTTTCTATATTTAAATTCATACGATTTCGTGCTTATTTCTTTCTTTTTCTGCTTAAACATGCAAGTGACCGCCGCGGAATGCCTGTGTTCCCCGAAAAGGCTGACTGTTGGCGTAAAGTCTAGCGCTCTGTGCATGTCTGGCGTCCACGTTAACATATGGGCCCTAAAAGAAAGTACGCAACCCACTGTAGCGAATAGAGTCTACGTAACTCGCGCTTACAAATAGAATCTACGCAAGTCGGAAAGCAGAATAGAAAATACGCAACTCGCGGTAGCGGATAGAAACTACGTAACTTAATTTATTCGTATTTTAAGTTATCGTCCGAAGCTGTTGAAATGTGTCGAAAGACATAATAAAAACGCTTCAATTTTTCTATTAATTGATTTAAAGCGTAATAATTGGCGCAGTTGTTCTGTCATTGATTTGCATTGATCATAATAAACGTAACCTTAAACGACGTAATCTACATAATATTTGATTATATTATAATCAACTATTACGTAAAATAATATTTACGATTCATCAATAGTGTGTTATCAAAGGTGAAGCTCACATAATATGGAAATCCTGGATGACACGGAAAAGTTTACAGTTTCGTCACTGTCATTGGAAGGTAAGTATATAAATCTCAAGTAACATAAAATACTTAGTTACAAAAAGGATCCAGGTTATTTTATATTCATAAAAAAGGAAGTAAAGAATTCTGACAATGACTTTTTTATAAATAAATTAATTGATTCATTTCTAGTACCTAAAAATTCTTAGCAAATATTTTTTTCGTATCATGACTGTAAATACGACTATTCCATTTTTGGTAAAAAAATCGTTTCTTGACCAAAAACTTCAACTGTTTTGTTGAAATTCATCTCTTATCGATAAAAACGAATCATTTTTGTATAAAAATATACTATCTTGTTAATAATGCAATATATTTTGACTTAAAATCTTAAGACTTGCATATGGAATTTGAATGTTATTCCCATATTTACCTGATTTCCCTTGTTTTGAGAGGATTTTGGGCTGTGAAAACCATTGACATATTATTGTGTTTCTATGTTTGTATTTTTGGCGCCACCCTAAGGGATTCAAGCCTTGTGTGGTGATCTGTGATCAACAAGGACATTATATCCCTTTTATTTTCAGTGGATTATAGTGATACTTCTTTAGAATCGTTTGAAGAAGCACTGGAAAATTCGAGTGTTTTAATAGGCTGCAAGGATACTCACATTGGCAATGGTAAGTCAAAATACGGAATTGAAGCTTTTATTATTTTCGTGTTATCTTTTATCAAGTCACCACTAATTTTTCAGATTATTCTACCAAAAATTATGTGAAATCATTTCATCACTTTGAAAGAAATGAAGATTTGGTAACTTTAAACGGTAAGCGGCATATTTATTTAGAATTAAAAGATAAGTTTAAAATAATGGTATGAAATAGGATCCTTCAATTTGCCACCGTTAATTAATTATCAATCACAATTAACCATTAACTCAATTTATTTTAAGAAAGGAATGATTTTCATGGTCAACACTTATGTGGAAGTAAGATATCAGAGGGCTCAATAGAAACAAGTTTAGTTATTAGGAATGTAATTTTAATTCCAATGGATCCTGAAGAAGCTGGCAGTTGCAATTTTTCAACAATGTCTTTACATCAAATTTCACATGATTCCAACAGTAACATAGAAGACTTGCAACATATATTTCGATATCCACTTTGTTATCACTTTTCGCTACTGTTAACGAAAATTCAGTAGAGAAACTTGACGGTCAGTTTCATTGCAGGAAATGCGTGAAAGCTGTTCATAAATTGCCGACTCAAATGTGAAGCAAATATCTCAGAGTCCGACCGTCGGAAGCAATTTTAAGCTTTTTGTGCGATCGGAAACCATAACAGACAATAGGATGTTTTTGCTATGCATACTATAAAAATATTGAAAGTAAAAAAGAATGCAGAAAAATGCAGAAAAAAGTATATAAATGATTTTTTTCAAGTTAATGGCAAAAAAATTGTGTGCAAAACAATGTTTTGCGACATACTGAGTACATTTGATGCATTGATTCAAATTGCTATTAAAAAGCTTGGTACAGTTGCCACTATTTCACCAGATAAGAGAGGCTTAAATATGAAGAAAAGTAAATTTCCGACAGGACTGTAAAAAGCGTTATCCAGCATATAAATCTTTTTAAACGTGTTAAATCACACTACACCAGAAAGGATACAAATAAAGAAATTTTGTCGGTGTCTGTCTGTCTGTATGCCTGTATGAATGGTTACTTGAACGTTGTAGCTACACTAACTTTTGAAGAATTTGTTGAATCGAGTCCACATTTGATACTCTTCTAAAGGTCCCCAAAATAAAGGCTAGGTTCGTTAATCAGGTATTTTGAACCCAAATTAAAAAATTTAGTGCATTTTAAAAATGTTGAAATTTTTGTTGTTGAAATGTTATAAATTTCTGTCAAAGTTTCTTATAGATGTGTAAAAGTCTTGCAACTTATCCAAATAAAATTTTTAATTTTGATGAAAATTACAAAAGTTATATACTTTTGAAAAATGTGAAAATCTTCAAAATATAGAAAAAATTATTTTTTTCATATATCCAAAAGTTTTTACTAGATACCAAATATATTTTCAAACTATTTTAGCCAAATTCTTCGATAAGCCCACATTTCTAAAGATTAGAGCCTGTATAATCTAACAGTAGAGCAAAAGCCTCGTGGACCCTAAGAACACGGAGCGACCCAAGGACAACCGCCTTCTGCATTTTCCCGCAAGTGTTCTAGCATATTGTTGACACGCAGGGATG
>NC_046661.1:70107932-70117535 GCF_010883055.1 Belonocnema kinseyi | reverse complement strand
ATATCTGAATAAGCAGTGCCAAACCAAGGTACACACAAAAAGAAATTGTAATAGGAATTTGATATAATAGTTTTTAACATACAATGTAGAAAATTTCGCATTCTGGTCTGTGCACAAATATGGAGGGTAATGCAAAGACCAAGCGCGGTGCGCGAGGTGAGTACATTATTGAGCGCTAGATAAATATAATATCGAGCACGAAGCGCGAGAATGAACAGTCGCGCGCTCTATGCGTGCTCAAACTAGCGAGCGAAGCGAGACGCGCGCGCAGCGCCCTAGAAGGATATGCCCGCAAAACGGGCAGATTTTTTATATTGTGCTTTGAAGACCAATAATATCTATATTTTCGTAAAATACGTCCACGTCGATAGATTAGGGGAGGGGGTCAACATTCAACGTCTACCCACGAAGGGGGCGGGGGGGGGGTCAAAAGTGGTGACAACTTGTCCACGTTGTATATGGATGGCCCCTTAAGGGTTAAAGCCCAAAATAAGTGCGGGTATTTTTGACGAGCCCAAAAATTTGGATATTCTACGTGGGATAAGTTGCAAGTGCCTTCCGACAATACTTCTTGATTTTATTTCGCTTTGGCGCAGGATTAGCATCTCGGACCCTTGCTTTTAAAGCATAGATCTAAAAATTTCCGGCGTTAGGCCACGCCCCTTTAATCTCAGGACTCAAATTCTAAGCTTTTAGATCACAGAGTCCTAGACTTTAAGTCACGTAAAAATTTTTGCTCTCAAATCACACGCTTTCATAAATTAGTCTATTGAAATTTCTCTCCATGTAGTAACGCTGTAAAATTCCGAAAAAAATTATTTCTACTACCTAGATATCATATCTACGTAGTCATATCTAAGTAACATTTAATTATATCTAAGTAATATTTAGTTATATCTTATTATATCTATGATTATTGGCTCCTCAAAAATACCCGCTTCAATTTTTAGGCTTCAACCCTTGACATCTAAAATCAGCCCCTCTCTGCCACGTAGATATGAAATTGTAAAAACATAATCTTTTTGAGAATTTTCTATTATCAATGCAATCTTTCATGTTTAAGCTCCTCGAAAATAACCCCTCCGATTTTTTGGGGCTAAACCTTAACGTCTAAGATCAACCCTTCTCTACCACGTAGACATGAGTTTTTCAAAAAATAATCATAATGAGAATATTCCAGCGTCAATTGAGTCTGATTTTTGGGCACCTCGAAAATACCCACTCCGATTTTTGTGCTCTAATCCTTAACATCTTAAATCAACCCCTCTCTACCACGTAGATATGAAATTGTAAAAACATATTTTTGAGAATTTTCCAGTGTCAATAGAGTGTTTCAGGTTTCGGCTGCTCTAAAATACTCCCTCCGATTTTTGGGCTTCAAATCTTAACGTCTAAAATCAACACCTCTGTACGACGTAGATATGAGTTGTTCAAAACATAAATCTTTTTGAAAATTTTCCATTGTCAAGGGATTCTCCGATTTTTGGGCTCCAACCCTTAACATGTAAAATCAACCTCTCTCTACCACGTAGATATGAAATTGTAAAAACATCATATTTTTGAGAATTTTCCAGTGTCAATAGAGTGTTTCAGGTTTGGGCTGCTCGAAAATACTCCCTCCGATTTTTGGGCTCCAAACCTTAACGTCTAAAATCAATACCTCTGTACCACGTAGATATAAGTTGTTCAAAAAATAAATCTTTTTGAAAATTTTCCAGTGTCAAGGGATTCTCCGATTTTTGGGCTCCTCGAAAATACCCACTCCGATTTTTGTGCTCCAACCCTTAACATGTAAAAAAACCTCTCTCTACCACGTCGATATAACTTTGTTAAAAAATAATCTATTTGACAATTTTCCAGTTTCAATGGAGTCTGATTTTTGTGCTCCTCGAAAATGCACTCTCCAATTTTTGGGCTCCAACCCTTAGCGTCTGAAATCAAGCACCCCTCTCTACCACCTAGATATAAAATTGTAAAAATATCATCCTTTTAAAAAATTGCCATTGTCAATGGAGTCGCTGATTTTTAGGCTTCTCGAAAATACGCACTCCGATTCTTTTGCTTTAACTTTTAACGCTTGAAAGTAACTCCTCTCTACCACGTAGATACAAAAATTGTAAAAAATTAATCCTTTTGCAAATTTTTCGGTATCATTGGAGTCTCCGATTTTTCGGCTCTTCACAAATTAAATGTCGAAGTTTAAGCTTATACTAGTGGGTTGGTGTTTTTGAAAATCGGGTTAGTTTTTGGATTTTTTTCGTGCATTCGGGAGCCCAAAATCTGGTGTTTTTTGTTTTTTTTCGAATTTGAGTTTTTAAATAGGGGGTAGTTTTATATATAGTAGAGGTGATTATTGGAAATTGGTTGTTCCTACGTTTAAGATCATAAAAAAACCCTAAATTTTTATGAAAAGAAATTTGGGAATTTCTTTTGTAGAGGCACTAGCCCTATAGACCTAATTTTCGCGCTGGAAGTTAATTAAAGGTATTAAAAGGTGCATCGAAAAAGGTAAATTATATTTTTTGAATATATACACATAGACTGGAAAATAATATACATTGCGGTGGTTATTTTTGTAAAGAATGGGGGTGAGGAATAATTACGCTTAAAAGTACCATGTTACTATTTTATATGTAAGTTCCAGCTATGTAGATATCGACTTCTTTCACTGCACGTTTTCATCACAGGGTCTTGTTTTGTTATATAAGGGTTAATTTTACAAAAGCGATTGATATGACATTGGAGAATAATGAAAGAGCACAAAACTCAACACGAAAAAACTCCCAACAGTTGATGTATATATTTTTTGGCTTCATTTTGCAGGTTTGTATTCGGATACAAATACGAGGGTTGTTTTAGTAACGATAAAGCGTAAACAATAATTTTTCTCCTCAGTTATGCTTTAAAAATACCGTATTCATGTTTTATATGTGTTTTCCATCTTGATAGTTTCATTTTTTTAAATTCGTTTTTGAAGTACAAGGGGTTGCTTTTCAATATGAGGGTTGATTTTACAAAAGTGTTTCAGATCACTTCTAAATGAAAAAAAAAAACAGCAGAAAAATGTAGCCTAGTCAGTTTTTAATACTTGTTTTCATTACAGGGTACCCACTGTAAACCCCCATTTTTGGAAATCAGGGGCGACTTTACAAAAGCGATTCATAGCTCATTGTAAAGCAAAAAATAGCAAACAAAATCTAAGCTAGTTATTTTTTTTAATTTATTGATTTTTGAATGATTTTTGTAGAGGGCGCCGCTGAGTTGCCGACAAGCTAGCGCCACCCTGATTTCTCGAAAACTGATTAAGCAAAAAAAAATTTTTTTTAAATAGCACAAAAATATTTATTATATTACTTTTTTTTTGGTTGCGCCGCTGAGTTTTCTGGCCTATTACAACTTTGGAACATTTCCAAAGATTAAAAATTAGCTATTAAACATAACCTTAAATTGACTCAATGTATCATCTGATATACATTTCATCACCTTTATTTTTTTCGTTCATGTACGAACATTAAAGTTTAATTTTGAATTCGCAACTAAGTTTGAACTAGAATTTTGAATTTTTCACCAAAAAGTAGAATTTTCTACTAGAAAAGATGAATTGTCGACAAAACATGGTTATAAATCAAATTATTTTAATTTGAACAGTAAGTAGTCACAATGTCTTACTGTGTTCTATCAATTCAGTTCTTATTTAAGCGAAGAAACGAGAAGAAGAGTAAACTTCTTGAAAACACGGGAAAAAATGAATTGTTTAAATGAAGTAAAGAGTATAATAAAGGAAAGAATTTGAAGTCTAAAATATGAAAGTGATTTTCAAAAGTCGCAAACTGTGTGAAAATTTATCATCAACGAACATACTAAACGTTATCGAAGTTCGTAACGTTACTTTAACTAGATTCCTACAGCCTTTAACAAAAAGTGAAAATTGTAGTTCGAAAAAATGTGGAAATATGCTGAAGCAGCTCCGAGAATTTAAAATACCTATGCTATTTTATGTAATAATAAGGGGTTTAATATCATGTTTACTCGTTGTAATTGCTCCCTATATCCATTGAATCAAGATGCCTTTTCTTCACATCCTCTTTCTATAGTCCAACTTAGTCTTTTAAATGACCAAGGATGCAAAAAATTGTTACTGCTTGCAAGCTATTTGTTTCAACATAAGAGAACTCTAGTATTTTTATCCTACCTTTTATTAGAATCGATAATTATGAGCGTTGAACACTCGAACATGTCGATTTTCATATTTTATTAGAAAGTATGTTATTAGATTAGTATGCCTGTCCTCTCAAGACGCGTGCGCTCTCCGGTATTTCAGCTTTTAAATTAAGCCAAATAGTCAAAAAAGAATATACATGGATCTCTCGTAATATTCCCTATTCAATCTATTTCACTGTTCAATATTCCCTAACATCTAGATGTGTGTTATTATATTTAACACTGTTAACAAACTTTCCTATGAAGACTTATGCGATGAATGTAGTTGGTTTAAATCAGGTATAATTGGTTCAGGATTATTTTTAGTATAAACAATAATGTATTTGCCAAAAAGCTGAGTAAATAGCGAAAACCACTTTGATAGTGTTTCGTGAGGCGTTTAAGTATTCGTATTCCAGGAACACTAAATTCTGTGACTTCAGGCATTAGGTTAACCGTTTTCACGGTAGGTTCGGATATCCAAAGATGCAAAACCACATTCTGTGGTCTTGGTTTAAGTTACTAAACTATGCATAACGCCAACACGTCGGTCGTATGGGATGTCTCCTTGGCCATTATAAACTGCCGGCGCTTACTACGGGAATTATTCCAAGTAAACGGTTCAGCCTCGAGTTACTTGAAAAGCTAGTTTTCATTCCTTCCACGTTAACCGGAATCGTCAGTTCATGCATGAATGTCCGACTGCGATTATCTGCAGCGGCCCTGGATTTCAAACAATGGAATGTGCGGAGAATTAACCGTGAAGCTCTTTATCAAAATCGACTACGTATGAAATTTAAAGTGGCGTTATTTCCTGATCGGTATTTTCAGTGTTCTAAGATTATTTTTATTTGTATGCTATTTCAGGTTATGACTATATCTATGAAATCAAGGCACACAGAGCAAGATGATTTTAAGGCAATTGAAGCAGGGCACATACAAATGGCGAAATCTGTTAAGCACTCAAAACTCATCAACAACCTAGAATAATTCGTTTTTGAAGTTTGAGAAATGCAATTTGAAAATTTTCTAGACCCTGCAAGGGGTTTCGCGATGGCGGTAGGGGAGATAGGTCTCTGGTTTATAGAAAACATACGGTAACTGCTAAAAAATGGAAGTAAAAAAGCGTAGCAACGCCGTAAGGTGATGATGACAGCTGATGTCGCTGATAACTCAACCGTCCTGGATCTTAATACGAAAATGCACTGTCGGTAAAAGTCGCATCGGTTTTGAAGGAAATTTGAAATAAGAATTGAAATACAATAACTGTGTAATATTAGGCTTAATTGTACATCATTTGATACCTGAATTGTTATGATAACATTCCAATGGTGACAACTCGTTGGATGTTTTTATATCGATTTGCATTTGTCACTTTCAAATACACCCTCTAGCCTCGTTGGAATTCACAACTCTTTCCAAGAAACAAAAACGAGAGAAGGGTCGGTGAAGTCCGTCTCTTTCTGCATGATAGTATTAGGGGCTCTCTGGTAGTTATCTTATTACAATGTTTTAGTATGAGTAGTTTATAAACCACGTGACTTCTCCAATGCCACGAAGCTTGAATCTTCAATTTCTCATATATTCCTAACTTTACTAGCATTATCCTTCCTGGAGATTTTAATACTTACTGATATCTCCCTTAAAATCAAACTAAATATCCAACATCTTTGTTACAATCTTTGGTACTCTCGAGTGTACCTCATGATTCAACCGAATTCAAACCACCTACTGACCATATCAGATATTCATATTAACTTAATGGTTGCAAACGATATTGATAAATTTGTCTCCCGAATAAAAATGCTTCGACTTGAGTTCCACTTGGTTATGTCTTGAGTTCGTCTCCAAGACATCAATGTCTGGCTGCGTCTCAAAACTGAGTTGAGTCATAGGCCTTCGTCTTACTTTTATCGCCACGACAGGTAAAACAGCGTTTACATGTCTCAAGTCGAGCCTTGTCTTGGCTAAGACGACGTTTACTTGTCAGAAGACGAGTCTTGTCTTGACTGAGCTGGTCTAAACTTTTTCGGCTTATAAATGAGATTAAAATTGATGAATGAAAAATTTGTAATTATTAAATTAGTTATTTTGAATTTAAAAATTAGGACTCGGTGGGTCTGAACAAGTATAACTCTTGAAAATTTTCTTCAATAAAATAAAAAAACGTAACTTTCTAGAAGGATCTCCTGAACCGTTAGTAATAAGTAAAAAAAAGTTCTATAAAAATATAGAATGTTGTTTAATCATTAACGAAAGTCAGCTTTTATAACAGTCAGAATGACCCCTTTTGTTAGGACAGGTATACACTCGAAGTCATAAACCGCTCGTGTTGGAGTCATACAATTTGACTTGAGAGATAAATTTATGGCTTCAAGACTAAAAAACTTGTCTCAAAGACATAAATTGATGTCTGGCTCCGCCTCGAAACTGATACATGCTCAAGTCAAACTTTTTGACTTCAGCATGTCTTAATTGGAGGAAATTTAAGTCGAACTCAAGTCGAAGTATTTTTACTACGGTTCCTACGCACTAAATGATATCCTTTTGCTCTCCAAACTAGATTAGATTAAGATTAGCTTTAAATTTTCCTATAATTCTGATTTAACAAAATTCAAAAAGTAGCGCGCAATCTCTCTAATATTAACGAAAATACATTCCACGAACTTATAATGAATTTTTATTGGGAAAAAATAATAATGAACGCATAAATAATGAAATCGACCCTCTAATTTACCTTGTCTCCGCATTCAACAACTCCTCGAACTGAATTTACAGATGCGTCGTATTACCATAGAATTATAACGACATTGCACATAGAAATGAAAATGAGAACATTGGCATCCTGACCAGTCATATGGGCGCCTTTCTGCCACCCATGAGACGTTGGAGAGGGAAAGGTATGTCACCTACATTATTTCCGTGAAGATTCAGAGAGGTGCCTTTTCGCCCCTCCCCCCCGCCTACAAATAGTTGGACAGGGGAAGTTATGTGACCTATTTTATTACTGCGACCACTTTTAGGATTGCCTTCTGGACCCCATTAGACGTTTAAAAAGGGGAAGGTATGTGAGCTACATTATTTATGTGACCAGTCGCAGGGGCTCTTTCCCGTCCCCACGAGATCTTGAAATAAAAATATCGTTTCAGAACAATTTAATTAGGTTACTAATAGGAAAGATTTATATGTTATATGCTCACAATTATAAAAAAAATCTTTTTTCTCCCTCTTTTTTTAATTATCATATATCAGTCACTAGTGAGTCGCTTTACAATGTTATTTAAATACATATTTCTCATATTTTAAACTTTTCTGTGCAATTATTTTGCATAAATTGATTTTCTTAAGTAGTAGTCTTAAAAAGAAACAGTGATTTAAGAAACTTACATCTTTTTAAGCCTTCTTGTGCAATTTTGTTGCACAATTCGTATTGTTTCAGTTTACTTGCAAAAATAAAGATTTCTCGGAATCTCCGCTTATAAATTAATGTAAAAGCAAGTAATACATAATTAGTCCGATCATAACTAAACGTAAAGAAATAGGTGAATAAATTAATTTTAAAGAACATGATTTGAATATTAGACAAATATTTCAAATTTGAGAAGACTAATTTTTCTATAAAGAGAATCTCAAGTTTTCCTCATATCATATTTTATCATTGAGTTATTTATTTGTGCAATTTCAAAATGGAAATTTAGAAATAAATGACAGCGCGTCAGTCGGCGAATGTAGCACTAACCCGTACAATTTGAAGTAGAGTAGATAAGTAAATATAGTAGGTGTTGGAAGCAATACTTGCATTGGTAGGTACTGCTTGTCAGTCTTGTTGTTTTGGTCTTATTTTGACAGTCACTCGTCGGCTTCTTTGTTTCATTGGTTATTTTTGGTTACACTAGACTTATGGAGGAAAGTAAAGCAAAGGGTGCGAGAGTTTTCTGTGTAGTTAGTTCTTTTAATACCATGAACCCAGGCAGAGGTCTGGATTAGGAATTTACCCAGTGGGCACAACATTTTAGAACGTAATTGGAACGTCATAAAAACGTTTCTTGGAAGTACAAGTCAAAGGACGTTATTTGAACGTTTTAAAAACTGTCCTAAGTCAGACCATATAATGTTCTAAAAACGTTTTATGTTCAAATTTCGTCTTTAAAACGTCTCTGGAACATTCTATGTTTATGGAACGTTATATGGACTGACTTAGGACATTTTTAAGCCGTTCTAAAGATGTTCTTTAACGCTTGAGCCCACTGGTTACCATTTGAAACAACCTAAAGCCTACAATTCCTACACGATTTTCAACTTTCTTCCATAGAAATGATCAGCAATAGTTGCACAAAAGTGTCTTCGATTAAATTTCCCTATTTTCTATTTTTCATATAAATGAAGAAAGAGAAAATATTAGACTCTTTTCAATTATTAATTTTATCTTTAAATAAATCAATCACATTCTCGACGAGAGTGAATGCTAAACTATCTAAAGAATATAATTAATTAACAGGGTATCGAATCTAATTTTCACAAACAAATTATATTAACAATTAATTATTATTATTAACAATTATTATACAATTATTATATTAACAATTATTAACAAGATGATGCTTTGTCATGAAAATTGTTCTCTCATATAAGTTGTTTATTATATAAATAAACTATACAAACAAATTTCGGGGTTCGGACATTTATAGGCAGTAAGACATCGTTTTTCTTTTTTATCGCCTTAAAATTATATGAGTAGTGATGTTCATTGATCCATACTTATCACTTAATATTGTTTGTTTATATTATACACAAATTTTATAAACAAATGTTTATGAAATAAACAAATAATATCGAAAGACAAGTATTCTCATTAAAAATCTCTGAAATTATATAATTTGAAGTCGATCAGAAAAAAATTATTACTTTCTGTTTATAAATAGCCAAAATGTAAATTTGTTTATACACATTTTTAATTTAATGAAAATATAATTCCGCATGACAAGTTTTTCTTGCTAAAAATCATTCTATTTACTCTGATGATTGTATTTGAGCGGCTGAAAGTAAAAACGGAACATATACAATTTGGAAGTAAAAATGGAACATTAATTTTTCGGAGTAAAAAGAGAACAAACAAATCTTCCGACTAAAAACGGAACAAAATTTCTTTCGAGAAAAATGCAACATACTGATTCTCTGAGTAAAAATGGAACAAACGAGCGTGCGGTTGGAAGATGGTGATGCACGCACGGATGTTAGGTGGGGATAGAGGCTCGAACCATGCCCAGCTTTGGATTACTAGGCAGTCTGATAAGAACCTGGAAATTCTAAGAGATGGCATTAGTATTCACTAATGTGAACCATTTTCGTCGAGCTTGATCCTTCAAATGACGCCTGTAAAAACTTCAGCCATTTATGTTTACG
>NC_046661.1:70102103-70107832 GCF_010883055.1 Belonocnema kinseyi | reverse complement strand
GTTTACCGAGTTTCGTTGCGGCCGTACGAGCACAGTTGATGCTGAACGATCTGGGCGCCCAAAAGAGGTCACTACACCAGAAAATGTCGAAAAAATCCATGAATCCATGTTGAATGATCCCAAAGTGAAATTGAGAGAGGTAGCTAATGCTGTAGGCATATCATTGGAACGTGTAGGCAATATCGTGCATTCAGTTTTGGGCATGAAGAAGCTCTGCGCGCGATGGGTGCCGCGTTTGCTCACAGTGGACCAAAACGAATTCGTGTGACAACTTCCCAGCAGAATTTGCCATTATTTTAGCGTAAGACGACCGAGTTTTTGCGCCGATTCATAACCATGAATGAAACCTGGATCCACTACTACGCTCCTGAGTCAATGCAACAGACAAAACAGTGGGTTACACCGGGCCAAACTGCTCAGAAGTGTCCAGAAACGCAACAATGGGTCGGAAAGGTTATGGCCTCCGTATTTTGGGATGCACATGGCATAATATTCGTGGACTATCTTGAAAAAGATAAAACCATAACCGGAGCATACTATTCATCATTATTGGACCGACTGAAAATCGAAATCGCCGAAAAACGTTCATTCATGCTTAGTTGCACAAGCAAAATTACATGAAATCGGCTTCGAATTTGTTCCTCAGCCACCGTATTTACCAGACCTGGCCCCCAGCGACTATTACTTGTTCCCTAACCTGAAGAGATGGCTCACCGGTAAGCGTTTTTACTCAAATGAGGAGCTCATAGCTGAAACTGAGACGTATTTTCGAGACCTTCCGATCGAGTACTTTTCGAACGGTATCAAAAAGTTAGAAAATCCTTGGACTCGCTGTATCGACCTAATAGGAGAGTATGTTGAAAAATAAAACCGACTTTGGCCAAAAAAACGTCTCCGTGTTTCATTTTGCAGGGACTTATCAGACTGCCTAGTATCATGTGATCAAGACTCAAGAGTCCCAAATGAGAAACAATTGCAAACAGCAAAATACAATAGTTTACAAAAATAAATGATAACCGTTATTCTGATTACAAATTTAGTTAATCTAATTATTACTTTTAACGGAAAAATCGACATTTCTACTAACTGAAAATTAAAGTTTTTTGGAAATAAAAATTGCAATTACTCAGAGCGTAATATAAAAAAAACTCTGTAATGTTAAAAAAATATGCGAAGCATAGTTGTGCAAAGGATAAAAATGATGAACAATGTAAAAAAATGTTTTACAAATCAGTGTTGATGCCTGACAGTGTTTTTTTAACTTGCATGAGAAAAAGTATCACATCATTATTTAATTTAACAAAAACCCGAACGTTAAAGTTACTCTGTATCGTAAAAAGGAGCTGTATAAAGATGCGAAAATACAATAATGTGTATTTTGCAACAATTCGTGTAAGCAAACGTCCGGCACAGCTCCCTGAGCCATAGATTTTTCATTACAGGATTTCCGAATTTCATATTATTTCGTTACTTTTGTCTTCGAATGTTTCTGTCACTAAAACCGGTCACCTGGACTTATTTCGAATGGACATACACATAAAAAATTAGTCCGTGTGGGCAACAAGCACATCACGCATTTGTTTCAACAATTAAATAATATGTTAAATAAAAAATGTTACCGTTCATCTTAATAAACGGTGTCATTAATTCGAAAAATAATGCATCTTCAGAATTGACAGAGTGGGAGGATTTTTTTAACAAATAATAATTTTTAAGTAAACTGAAAATTAGTTTTAAAATACCTTGCCCTAAAAGTGACAAGAAACTTATCTCACAAAGATTTCAATAATTTGACAAATTTTAACAAATATTTCGCAAAGGCTTGTAAAGGCTTCAAAAAGATTTAACAACGATTCTCATTATTTCTGAAAAATTTAAAAGATTTCACAAAGTTTTCAAATATTTTGGATAGGTTTAAAGGATTTTACAAAGGCCTTAATAGTTTCCTATAGATTTGACAAAGACTTCAATTATTTCATAAAAATTTCCAAAATATTTCAAATATTGTACAAAGATCTTAATAATCTTGCAACAATTTTAAGAATTTCACAAATATTTTAAAAAGATTACAAAAATTGTGGAAACATTTTTAAAGATTCAGATATTTCGCAAACATTTTGGATAGATTAAAAAAATGTTACAAAGAAATCAGTTATTTCCCAAAGATTACAATTATTTCACAAATATTACCAAATATTTCACAATTAT
Organism: Belonocnema kinseyi; assembly: GCF_010883055.1. NCBI lineage: Eukaryota > Metazoa > Arthropoda > Insecta > Hymenoptera > Cynipidae > Belonocnema > Belonocnema kinseyi. Next base: position 70,105,624 of record NC_046661.1, on the reverse strand, counting down.
TTCAAAAATTCCAAAGATTTCAGAAATATTTCTATTATTTCCTATAGATATCAAAGTTTTCAAAGATTTTGCAAAGATTTTGCATAGATTTAAAATATTTTACAAAGAATTCAATAATTTCACAAATATTATCAAATATTTTTAAAACATGTCCAATATTTCGTAAAGATTTCAAAAATATTTCGCAAAGGTTAGAATGATTTCCCAAAGATTAAAAGGATCTCAAAAAAATTTTTGAGATATCTAAATGTCATAGAGACTTTAATGACTGTTCAAAAATTTCTGAAAGATTTTGCAAATGCATGAAAGAATTCCCAATAATTTAACAAAGATTTAAAAATTTCACAAATAATTCAAAAATATTTTCAAAGATTCTTAATAATTTCCCAAAGATGTCAAAGATTTCGTAAAGACTTTACATATCTCGCAAAGATTTCGGATAAATTAGCAAGATTTCAACGATTTTGCAAAGATTTCACATAGATTACAATCATTTTTTTAATTATGAAAAAAATGACTTCCCAATGATTTCACAAAGATTTTAATAATGTCACAAATGTTTCAAAATATTGAAAAAATTTCCAAAGATTTCAAAAGGATTTCACAAAGACTTTAATGATTTCGCAAAGATTTCAACAATTTCGAAAATATCCCGAGTACTTCGAAAATATTTCGCAAAGATTTCATAAAGATTTCAATAATTTTTACAAATATTACCAAATATTAAAAAAAATTTCAAAGATTTCCCAAAGATTTCAGATAGATTTAAAAGATTTCACAAAGGCATACATGATTTCCCAATGATTTCACAAGAATTTCAATAACTTACAAATGATTCATAAACATTTAAAAGATTTACAAAGGTTCCGGAAACTCTTCGAAAAGATTTTAATGATTTTCTAACGGCTTAAAAAATTTCGGTGAGATTTAAACTATTTAACAAAATATTATAAAATAATTTTTAAATATTCATAATATTTTATAAAGATTTCAATGATTTCTTAAAGATTTCACAACAATTTTAAATATTTCTCAAAGGTTTCGGATAGTTAAAAATTATTTCATAAAGATCTCAAATTTTCAACGACTTCACAAAGATTTCAATGTTTTCCCCAAGAAATAACAAAGATTCTAATGGTTTCGGAAAGATTTAAAGGATTTTACAGACTTCAATGGTTTCGCCAAGATTTCAATAAATAAAAAAAAAATAGCAAGTACTTCGATAAGATTTTCAAAGGATTTCAACGATTTTCCAAAAATGTTGGAAAGATTTTTAATATTTTGCAAAGATTTCATAAAGATTTTCATCATTTTTACAAAGATTACCAAATATTTCAAAGATTTCGGATAGTTTAAAAAGATTTCACAAAGGCATAAATGATTTCCCAATGATTCCAGCAAGATTTCAATAGTATACAAATGATTAAAAAATATATTTAAAAGATTTTCAAATACTTCGGAAAGACTTCTCAAAAATTTCAATGAATACCTAACGGATTAAAAAATGCTGTTAATATTTAAACTATTTAACAAAATATAATCAAATAATTTTTAAATATTTACAATATTTTATAAAGATTTCAATGATTCCCTGAAGATTTCGCAACAATTAAAAATATTTCCCAAAGGTTTCCGATAGTTTCCAAATATTTTAAATATTCGACCATGATTTCAACGATTTCCTAAAGATATGGATTGCAAACATTTCACAAAGATTTTAGGTAGACTTTTTGGATAAATTAAAATTATCAGATGAATTCAATCATTCGATTTAAGGGGCGGGGGGGATAAATAATTAGTCCCTCCCTGGGTCATTTCTGAGGAGAGCAAAGACGAGTTTTTAAAAACTTTTTCAGCATTAATGATTATTATACGGAAAAATTAAAGCTTTGAAGTATTTTAAAACTAATTTTCAGTTGTGTAAACTATTATTATTGTCCTAGACAATTTTTTCCTCCTTTCAGTCCTGAAAATGTATTATTTTTCGAATCAATGATACCGTTTATGAAGGTTAAATGTAATCTTTTTTTAAACATATTTTAAAAGTATTAAAACAAATCTTACATTTGTAATTTTTTCCCCTAATAAATAATTAAAATTAAGATTTTCCTGTAAGAGAAAATGTTATCATTTCGAATCTCTTACAAAATGTAGTTTGTCGCAAAAAGCTCTTTTGGGGTTTTAAGGGTGATTTTTGGAGTATAAAAAAACAACCTTTTTGGATAAGTTATTGAATTTCAAAATCAATGAGTCTTATTGCAAGCTTTTCTTTAATCGAATTTTTCTCGGAAACGAAAGAAATTGAAACTCTTGGAATGCAAGATATGCATGTCATTTTTTATGGAGCAAACGCATTGTGTGCTTGGCGCCTACATGTACTAATTTTTTTATGTTTACGCGTATATAAAGAGAATCCTTTTGACCGGTTTTAGTTTAAGAAATATTCGAAGACAAAAATAAAAAATAATATGAAAATCGGAAATTCTGTATTGAAGAATCTATGATCTACGGAACTCGGCCGTACGTTTGCTTATACGAATTGTTGCAAAATATACAGTATTGCATGGTCGCATCTTTAGACAGCTCCTTTTCACGGTAGGGAATAACTTTATCCCTCGAGTTTTTTCTAAATTAAATAATGCTGTGATAATTTTTCTCATGCAAGGAAAAAAACACTGTCAGACATCAACATTGATTTATAAAACATTTTTTAACATTGTTCATCATTTGTATTGTTTTCTAAACTACGCTGCGCACATTTCATCAATATTATACCGTTTTTTTTTTATATTTTGCTCTGAGTAATTGTAATTTATATTTCCAAAAAACTTTGATTTTCATTTTGTAAAGATATCGATTTTTTCGATTAAAAGTAATAATTAAATTAATTAAATTTGTGATCAGAATAGCTGTTATCATTTTTTTTTGTAAACTATTGTAGGGTGGGGTGAGGCAAGATCAATATAGCTGTCCTTTTCACGTCAGTATTTAAAATCTGCTAACTCATTGCTGGAAAGTAAAGCATTATATATATATATATATATATGTATATATTATTATTACACCATTAAGCCATTTCCCTTTCGGGGTAGGCGTGACTCATTCGGCAGGGGAAAGGAGTAGTGTGTGGATGGGATAGAGATTTTTCAGATTGATACAGAATTCTCGTGCTATTTAAGTAAATAACACGTTCCTTCCGCAACACTGCTCCGACCCAGGTTGCTGATCAATCTCTCTAGCAATCACCCCATGCGAAGAACCTCACGAAGCCGTTATGTAAGGTTCCCCACTTGGGTCCATTAATAGCCAAGGTCTTTGTTTCAGGCGTCGTTCACTCTACTGACACTCTTTTTATTAACTATTTTCCACCATACTTTCCTGTCCTGGCATACTTCTCTAGCCTCTTTTATGTCCATGCATTTTTCATGCAGGCTCTCGTGTTTCTGTGACTTCTTATGTCTCTTCTAAGTAGGATCTCATTCACACATTCTAACCATTCTTTCCGCGGTCTACCTCTGGGC
>NC_046661.1:70089535-70102003 GCF_010883055.1 Belonocnema kinseyi | reverse complement strand
TTCATAAAGTAGTTTCCTGCTTCCTTCAAAGTCGTTTTGTATTTTTATCTCTTCTTCTGCTCTAATTGTATCTTTACTTTCTTTAACTAATCGTTTAAGTATATATATATATATATTCTACAAACATTTTTAATTAAAACTTTTCCAAGATAAAAGTAACTAAAAAAGTATATGCAGAATTAAAAACGAAAATAAAGAACAAGTGCGCTGGGCTCATATCGCCTCATGCCTGGGCGGGATGAGTCAGACATTGGGGCGAGATGGGTCACTTAATATGACACTTAATATGTTTGAGTATTTTAAAGTGAAAACATATCTTACACATAGCTTTCCAAAATTGAACGGAAAATTTAAAGTATTTAACTTCAAAAGGATGCAATTGTTAATCGTAACTTCTACCGTAACTAACACTACAAAGAGTAAATAGAAAAACGAATTATATCCACATATCTTTTGATAATTATATTGTAGAAATAAATACAGCCATTTTTCGACTTGACCATGTACCTTATCTCAGTAAAATATCAATTCTATAATACGTAAACACCTAAATACTAGACTCTTCTACTACAATTATTGCATGCCACTGAATTTCATATATATTAAGGTATTAAACAGTTTTTTTCAAACGTCTGCCGTATTTTCGGGTGTACATCTGAAAAGTGCATATGCCCAATTTGCTTCTAACTTCGTATACTTATGTACTTTGATGCGCTGATTACGAATATGATAGTGAACATTAGCGCAAATTTGATTTTCATGGTGAAATCATCAAAACACCATGAAAATCATGGTTTTTTAAGTTTATCGCAACTAATGTGCAAGATTGAAAACAGTATTTAAAGTAAAAGTTGTAGATCTCATCGAAATACACATTTTTTGTTGAAAGTATTTTTTTATGGGAATGATAGTTTCCCAGAAAATCAGTGGTCAATCCATTAGTTTCGGCTTATTGCCTACTCCCGCTCTTCACCGTGAGAAGGTTGGATTATTTTTAAGAGCATATATATGTTTTTTAATATGATTATCCCTGCCCCTTTTCCAATGCCCCGTGGGGGGCGGAAAGGCACCCATGTGACTGGTCATAGAAATAATGTAAGATCACACCCATGCCCCTTTTCCGTCGCCTCGTAGGCGCAGGAAGGCACCCTGTGACTGGTCACAGAAATAATGTAAGATCACACCAATGCCCCTTTTTCAACGCCTCGTGGGCACGGGAATATATCCTGTGACTGGACACAGACATAATGTAAGATCACACCCCTATCCCTTTTCCAGCGCCTCATGGGGTTATACACTTCTGTTACTTTCATTTTTCCGAGCTTCTCGAAAACCATCATTCTTATAAAAAAATGTTTGCAATAAAAAAATGTGTATTTTTATGAGACCGACAACTTTTATTTAAAACATTTTTTTTTTTAATTTTGCATATTAACTGAGATAAACTCAAAAAACCATAATTTTTATGGGTTTTTGATGATTTCACCATGAAAATCAGGTTTGCGCCAATTTTCACTATCATATTCGTAATCAGCGCATCAAAATACATAGGTATATGCAGTTTTAAGGAAATCGGGCATATCCACTGTTTGGAAGTTTATCCGTATTTTTAAACCACAACAATGTTTTTCTTATTTTTATAGCATTTTACGAGTTTTAAAACAAATGTATTTAAAAAAGTACACCAGAAAAACAGTGCTCTCTCTTCTGGTTGACAGAAACTGATTTTATTTTATCATACATATAACAGTGCTGCTGTCATACCTTTTCTGAGAATTTTTGTTGACAAGATGAGTTTTTTATACGTTGACACCATAATTTACACCCTGCACAATATGATAATATGAAACATTATATCCTAACCGACTGACTGCTACACTAACTGGTTTGGTTAATGCATAGGAAGTGGTGGTTCATTCCGCCCCATATGCCAGTTTTTAGTCAATTTAAAATTTCACCTATTTCTGTTTGCAATTATATATAAATATGTTAAAAACTTCAGTTCTAATAAATAAGCTATCTAAATAACTACTGGAAAACCATCTAATATCTGATTTTCTGTATTGGCTTGTGTTTTTATTTTTATTTACGATCTTAGTTTCAATATGGCTGGTCGGGTATCCGACCAGTAGGCCCCACTTGAATTTAGGGACTAGTAGGGACAACTGATTAGTGACCCCGACCATTGGCGACATTGGCGACATTCCAAAAGCAGAGTTTTATTTTTCTGTTTTAAATACAATAATGTCTACATAGTTTGAAAATCAATGTGTTACTTGATTTTGTTAAATCTACACAAAATTTTACCGAAAAAGTTTTTAATACAAATTCTAATCTCAAAATTTAATTTTTTCATTTTAAGAAACGAATAAGAATTTTATATTTTTCACGGTTTCCAAATTTCCAAATATTTCTTTGAATATAGAACTATAGCCATAGATGGAAAGTATTTCTAATTTAACTTACCTTCATAAATATGAATTATTCCCTTACTATTTCAATAATATTTTTTTCAGCTGAATCAGATTGAAATTGAGGTTAGAAAAGCGCGACTGCTGGTCCTTGCGCTTCGCGCTCGATAATATATTTATATCACGCTTCACGCTCGATAATGTATTAAGCTCGCGCTACCAGCTTGTTTTTTTTCTATATTTCCCACACTTATGTACAGACTTTTTAAAACTAAAGGTCAAAGCATCGACAAAAGTAATTTGCTGATTGTGCATTATCTTTTGTTAAAGCTCCTTCGGCTTTAACGAGCACATTCTCACATTGTATCACGTTTTTCATACTCGAGATTGTCCAAAAAATTGTATATATTTTCCATAAATGTATATTATTACAATTCATAACATGCATTGACATTAAAAGAGACGCAGTTTTATTGTCTCGTTAAAAAAATGCATAAACTGAATTTGCTTATTTACGATGTTATTTTTACGATATTAAAGTTACACATATGCGGTCTACACATCAGCCTTATCTTTTTTAACTTCTAAATTATATGCCTAACCTAAGTGACCCAGACAGTTGTTATGATAATCTTGTAGAGCATTCAAAATAAACCTTTTTTTTCTTGATGGTGTTTCATATCGTGCGTTATTTAGCTTGAAATGTTCATTTTTTAAAAATTTTGTAAATGCTATAACTCTCGTATTTTTTGGCTTTGTGAAAATATCATTAGTACTAAAATTTTTTGAATTTTGAAAAAAGTGGTCTCTAAAATATTCAAAATACATACAGATAGATATGCATACATATATAACTGCATATACATACATACATGCATGCATACATGCATGCATACATGCATGCATAAATACATGCATACATACATACATACATACAGGAATACATACAGATATAAAGATATACAGCAATACAGGCAGACAGACACATTCGTAAAAACCTGTTTTTCGGATTCAAGGGGTCTCAAAGCGTGGAAATTTGACAAAGGCTGAGGGGGAGGGTGAAATTTTACACAAATATAATACCTTCTCTGATGAGAATGTAACAAGTAAATAATTGTGCTTTTGTGCATATGAATACATTATATATATGTAACACTCGGTTAGAAACTTTAAAACAAGAATAGCCCCACTATACCCTAGCCAAAACTCGCCTAGGAAATTTCACATAAAAATAGTCTACACAGAGGATTAATTTTTTTAAAGTAGTTTGACTATTCCCCGGCAAGGACCCGACTAGAAATGTTCTCAAAATGAAGCCAAACAGCCACTGACACGTCTCCGATTAGAGACATTGCCTAAAAATGTTCTCCGACTAGCTCCCGACTAGTGCCTGACTTTTATTGGGGCCAAGTGGGGATATTTCTGCACGAGATATTTCCCGCGCGAAAAAAACTAATCCACTCTTACACCTTACATTCATTTAAGAACTGTCTTTTAAATCCCAAGGTTTTCACTATAAATAAATTGCATTTTATGGAGACATTAACTTATTAAATTATAGTATCATCGTTACACATTTCGTGTTTGCTCTAAGCAGACCTTGAAAGAAAACTAAGAGTAACTTATATAGCAAGATCTTTGCAAATATAAAAACAGAAGTATGATTAAAACAATAACACAATTCAATCCTGCAGTAATAGGAAATAAAGGATTACTTGCAGGAGAGAGTGATATTCAAATCTAGAAATATCCAATATTCATTATTACCTTTCCTAGGCGATGCTCCTCACCCATCATTGATCTATAAGTCGATAACGTGAGTACTTCTGGTAGCGGTGCATATAAATCAATTTTGTTTCTGACAAGCATGAGTTTAAATATAAAGAAAATAACGCGTCTCTTATTTTCTTTGAGCTATCATAATTTCCAAATGCTTTATGCACTTTAAAAGTGTCTAAACTGACTGTCACTAAGCACCTTATTATTTTAAAATTTCACCTCATTCGAATTCACAGACGATTAGCGCTCGTCAGCCTGTAGGGTCAGTGTATAACTAAAATTAAGGGAACATTTCTGTCTGAAGATGCAGAAAAAAATTTAACCAAAATATTCGAAATATCATGCTGACCGCTATTAAAACTTATAAAAATGTAAGTTGCCTGGTTGAGTATGGAGAACTGTATGATGATTAAGCCATTTTCCATAGGGAAACATAAAGTCGTACAGAATTGCACAAAAAGTTCAAGACGGTTCGTGGAAATCCTTGCGGACGTGCCCGTTATCATGCGACACATTTTAATTTCTAAAATAATATACAAATATTTTTTGCCACGATGTTTTGAATATAATTTTCTTCTTTCTTTACAAGTTTGAAAAGTTAGAAATTCAGCGCTGCGTGAGGACAGCAACTGTCACTTGCAGTCCCTATTGGAGCGCTAGTCAGCGTGAAGGAACACCTTGATAAAGTGGTGTTTAGGTGTTAGCTAAAAACCATATTCCCGAAAGGCAAGGTGTGTGTGTTGAATTTGGTTTTAAAAATAAAGGAGCGCACCACTTTGCAAATTAACAAAAACTAAGGTTCTGTGCTAAATTTTCTAATTTTCGATTAAGCGGCGAGTATATTTAGACTCTAACCACTTTCAAAGCCGATCAGAGCTGCCAAGTATAACCTGATATAAATAAAAAATACAATTTTTGTTTGACGCTTTAAAAGGCGCTTCAAAAACATACAATTTGAAAATTCCAGGAGCATTGTACATAAAAATATATAGCTCTATCACAAACGTCTTCCTTCATTCAAATGTAATCAATTAAAAATATATAAAATAAGGATAAACATATAAAAAGGTAAGTTTTAATCACAGAGTTTATCACGCAAAAAACGGGAAATTGAAAAGTATTAATTTCCATTCACGAGATGTGTGTTAATGCGAGAGTTCTAATATTTTTAAATGATATCGAATGCGATGGATTGGAAAACAGAGTTTGTCCCAACGTTATTGATTTCAACGTAAAATAACTAAAACTGTGCTTTGAAATGATTTAAACCGCATTATTATTCGAAAACCAGTAACAACAAAAAAGGTGACATTTTCGAAGGTATTAGCAATGTTTTATTTCAAATTAGATTTATGCTCTTCTAAAGTATTCGTAAACATATATTCGTGACGCCACCATTGAATATGAAATTTTCAAATACTTTTTAGTGCAAGCCTTTCTACCGGGCTCAGCGCTGAGCTTAACCGATCGCCATCCCCGTCTTTATCTTGTAGAGCAGTTTTAATTGTTCTCTATTCAGAATAAATGGATTAGCACACTCCGGTGACCTCAGGCAAAGTCAGAATTTTCGCGCTCCCTATGAGTGCGACAATAAATCATCGTTTTTCATATCCTATTTTTTGCGTACCAAATCTTTGCTCTTTCAACCCTTCTTTTTGTGAACGGCCAATCCGCATGCCTCAAGCCCATTCTTTTGCGATCGATCAATCTACAACGTCATTATTTTGCTTCGAATTTCGTGCATAATCTCCAGATTTTGGACTTTGCACCTCAGCCTCGGAGAACCTATGTTCATTGCCGAATCAGTATACGATAATCCAACCATTATTTTTCTGAAGAGCGTCTTTGTCATATCCTTTCTTCTGGTGAAATAGATCCAGATTCAACGAGAAATACTCTCTTTTTAGTTTATTTTTTATTTCAACATAGAAAACGCTTAAATATTTTAAATTATTTCTAATTATTCTGGTAGGCAATTTTTTTAGCTTACTCCGCGCTCATTTATCTACTTGGTGGCATGTGAGCCATGACTTCTCGCAAGATACCTCTTTGGAAAGCATAATGGGTACCCTTCTTCCGAGGTCCCATTAATCTCCATTTTAGGTGTATTCAACTAGGAGCATAACTTCGTCTAACCTCCCTCCTATCGCACCTTTTTCTTAATATTTAAAAATAACATAATTTCTTAAAAGTTCTGCTGCCATAAAGTGAAATGAATTTTTCTTACAGTTGAATAGTTTTGCTGATTTAATCAAATAAGACAATCCATCAATAGCAGCATAAATTGATCTATAGGGACTACTCTACATCATTACAGTAAAAGCTGTAGAAAGCAACTGGAAAACTATCAGCATGAAAGGTGCTTCGACGGTTGTTAATGGTAAGACAAGCAAAATATTGAATTGGCATCGCCTTGTAAATTCACATGCCTCATAGATATTGTGTATTATCTTAGAGAATGATATGCGTTCGATGCCATAGAGAAAAAGGCAGAACTGCAGAAACTCTGATCCGGCAAAACTAGAATACGGAAAGGTTTTGTGCAGTTACTTTTTAGAATAGTCGAACGATCCTTAATGAAATACAATTTGAATGCGTATAAAACTACCTTTGACGCATCAATCATCAAAGCGCGGCAAAGCAATTATATAGTAGCGGACATTTTGAGGATTATCAGTCGATATGCAAACGAAAATGAGGTTAAAGTATGCTATAGACGAGACCGAAAGGATTGCAGAGAATGAGTATGCACTGAGAATGTATTTAGCTGCTCAAATGCGTGCTGCAAAGAAGATAGAAGATTGGTTGTATGTCAACAGAGGTTGATGCGGTAAGAAAAGAACACCGAAAGACGAAGCTCTTTCTCAAGAGAAGAACTGTAAAAAAAATAATTCCAGGTATTGCTTAACATTTTTCATGTAGGAAATCATGTACACTGTTGAAAATTTCTGTTGGAAACTTCCACTACATTTATTCGAAATTTTTTCAGAAACGTAAGGTAACGCTACCATAAATAATGTTGCTATTTTCAAAGGATCGTATTGGTATAGTACCTCACATGTATTGGAATTTTACAATACATGTCAAGTAGACAGTAACACTCCTGTATCATATTTGCGGCTGAATATCTAGACACCTGTTAAAGTAAAAAATTTTAACAACTAAAAAATGCAAATCGTTTTTTAGGATACTTGTTCTACGCAAAAAAAATAAAAATTTTCTGACCATTAAGCCATTAAGCCATTAAGCCATTTCCCTTACGGAACAGGCGTGATTCACTCGGTGGGGAAGGGAGTAATGTGATGTAGAGGTTATAGAATTTTTAGATTGATCTAGAATTCTCGTGTCATTTATTTAGATAACCAAGGTCTTTTGTTTCAGGCGCCATTCACTCTATTGACAGTCTTTTTACTAACTATTTGCCGCTACACTTTTCTGTCCTGGCATACTTCTCTAGCTTCTTTCACGTCCATGCATTTTTTTACAATCTCTCTTATTTCTGTGGCTTCTTACTATATGTCTTTTCTAATTAGGGTCTTATTCGCACATTCTAACCATTCTTTCCGCCGTCTTGCTCTGAGCACGCTGCCATTTACTTGACATTGATAAACTTATTTCGTTAGTCGTTCGTTTGGTATTCTCTCAATATGCCCGAACCATCTTGATCGATTTCTTTCCCATGTATAAAACTAGAGTTTTTCCCGCCCCACATTCTTTGAGAATAATCTCGTTAGTCACTTTGCCCATCAAAGTTTTCCCGCATATTATGAGCAGGAATCTCATGTCAATCGCGTTAATTTTACTCTGCTCTTTTTCTTGATAGGTCCATGTCTCGCCACCGTATAGTACAGTCGGTACAAATATAGAATTATCTATTACCATTTTAGGTTTATTTGATATATTTTTACTTCTGATTAGGGGCCCTGCTCTAGCAATAACCTTCTTACTTGGTAAGGTATACGAATTTATCAACTTGTTCAATTATCTTATCATTTATTACAATTTTGCATATTGTTCTTTTACTCTTTCCTTCGAACACCATAGTTATTGTTTTATTTGCGTTAATGTTGAGGCCCATGCTCTTCACGCTTGCTTTCCTCTTATTCAACATTCATTGCAAGTCTTCGACTGATTATGGAATTTACGAAATTTAAGGAATTCACGGAACTAATAAAATCCACTGAGTTGATGGAATTCCGGAAATTCATGGGACTTATGGAATTCACGAAATTCATTAAATTTATGGAGTTCACGGAATTGATTAAATTCGCGAAATATTTGGAATTCATGGCATTCCTTGAATTTATGGAGTTCGTGTAATTCAAAGAATTTACGGAATTTCTAGTCATTCATGAAATTCGAGGAATTCACCGATTTTAAGGAATTCATAGATTCACGGAATTCAAGGAATTCACGAAATTTAAAGAAATCAATGAAATATTTGAAATTCATGGATTTCATGGATTTTGCGGAATTTACGGAATTTAAGGAATTCACGAAATTTAAGGAATTGAAGAAAATTCAAGAAATTCATAGAATTAAATAAATTCAAGGGATTCAAAGTATACAAAGAATGTACGAAGTTCCCCAAATACAGCGAATATCGTGATTTGAGTGAATTCCTTGAATTTTGTAAATTCCATTTTCACAGTCAATTCCGCGAATCCTTTAAGTTCTATGAGTTCCCTGAATACCTTAGAATCAGTTTATTCCGTAAATTCCATAATTTAAATTAATTCCTTGAACTTCGTAAATTGTAAGAATTCCTAGAATTCCATGAATTAATCCCGCGAAATCCATGACTTCCGTGAATTTCGTGATTTCCATGGATTAAATAAAGTCCTTGAATTCCGTGAATTCCGAAAATCCGTTGAACTCCGTGATTTAAGTCAATTCCATTAATTTCGTGAATTCCTTCATTTGAGTGAATTCCTTGAAATTTATGAATTCCTGCCATTCTGTCAATTTCATTAGTCCCGTAAACTTCATTAATTCCCTAAGGTCAATGAATTCCATAAATCAAGTGAATTTCGAGAAATCCGTTACTTCTGAGAATTCCATACATTTCGTGAATTCCATAAATTTCTTAAATTCCTTTATTCCCAGGAATTCCATTAATTCCTTCAATTCCTTGAATTATAATAATTCCATGAACTCCTTTTTCACAAATTTGTTCTCACAAACGCTCTATTACATATATTAGAATGATGGAAAGTGATTTAACGATTTACAATACTTACAACACACGCATTGCAATATTGTAATTTCAATACCATGTTTGCAATTTTACCTAACGCTTGTAGTGTAGGAGTGTTGTGGAAGTATTATAGAATTCCAAACATTTTTAACAGTGTAGTTTTGAGGATGCCAACAGAAAAATGCTTAAAGTTGTACTACAGGCGCTGCCATATTTTCTGCTTAGAGCCTTCAACTGGTACGTCAAGATAGGAATCCTAATTATTTCTTATATAAAGATAACACAGATTGGTATGCCTATAAATAAACATGCTTATATCTGCCAATTTCAATTCTGAATTTTTTAAACCAAAATCTCAATCACGCCCGAAGAAGAAGAATAAATAATCTTGTTAATTAAAGGTCTGCTGCTTAGGTATTATGGGAAACTGCTAGATAGGTTGATACAGCAGGTGTATAACAGATGCATATACCTTTATCTTTCTAGCCTCAAAGCCTATACACTTCTCATTAAGTTCTAAATATAAAATGTCTCTTATGTCAACATGGGCTTTCGATCTTTGCTATACTACCATTCGCAGATGCTTTTCCATAAATTCTTTAAGGTAGATCAAAATATAGGAGGATGGCTCGTTTACTGGCGGGAACAACAACTTCTGTTGTTCTAATATATTCTGAAATATTCCCTTGCTTATATACGAGTTGCAAGTAGATCACCTACAAAAATTAAGACAGAAATCCATTACTACTTTGAGGAGTTCGTTGAGCATCATCCTGAGGCAGGGAATATTCATATCATGAGGGCTTTTGCCAGCTTCCTGCAGTTCTTTCCTACTGAATGTATCTCTTTATTTCACAGTCTATATGTAATACGTCATTTCCAATGCATCTTTTTGCGCGGAACTAGAATCTGCTCTCGATTTATTTCTATAATAGTCCAGACGCCCTATGAAATTTCGGTGAATAAATGCTACCTGAAATTTGACTTTGGATTCTTCTAGTGCCAGCATGTAGAACAAAACCCAATACGTTTTTAACCAAAGCTTTGGAAGCACCGTGTGCATGAACTATTGTTAAGTAGAAAAATTTATTGTCCTCTACTTGAGTTGTGCTATTATATACACAAATGCTTATAATGTGAACAAAACGGTTTTTCATCAAATAAAAGCATAAAAATTGCTACAAGAAGAGGGTATGTTTTTTCGTCATTAACAAATAGAATAACTTTGTAACTTCTGACGTACTGCTACTGCAATTTCCAACCTATAACGCTGAAATTTACACGAAGTAAACAATGCGAGCTGTACTACTTGTTATCAAATTCACGAGAAAATGTATTATTTTTTTGTTTTTGATTAGGGTGACTCATTATGGGAAAAATTGACGGGGTCTGTAGCGGCTAATTCTAGGAAGTCGCTGTTGCGCAAGTATAGTTATCAGATAAATAGATAGTTAGATAAGCGTTTATTTTTCGGTCTGCTGGCCATCAAAAATTGACACTTCCATTTTTTACTGAATTTTATTCAAACCAACCCTTAAAAACTAACATCCTTTAACACCTTATCTCTAAGACCGCTCACTTTTATGGCCTTGCCTTCCTCGTTTCGCCTCACCCTGCACGCATGTCCCTAATTTCTCCCTATATCACGCGTTGCCAAACTCTTGCACCGTGAATGATATTTAATAATTATCTACTATTTACAATATTTAGAGTTTCTAACATCTACTTCCTCTCCTATTTACAATCTTTCGTTCTTTATTCCTCTTTCTTCTTCCTCCTCTTCTTCTACATCTTACCCAACACCCCCTTCACCCATGATAATGCACTTTTGTTTTTCCTTTGATGCATCAATATCTCCATGCTCATGCCACTTCTGCCGACCTCCTCGCACTCCTCCAGCTAGTGCTCCGGTCGTACATTTCGTTTCCATACATATCATCCTCGCTATAAGCTCCTGACTTCCTGTGTCTTCTTTCTGACACAAATATCGCGCGCCGTCCCTCTTCATAATCCACCCATAGATCCTCTTTAACTGTGACACACTTATTTTTTCCTCACCTGCTACCTTCTTTTTCTTTCCGTGTGATATTTTTAAACCATGTCATATACCTTCCTTCGTTACTCGTGCATTCTTCACACTTCATTCATATGCAGTCCATTCTTTATAATATACCTCTATTCTTTAGCCTCTCGGTACCCTCTTGTGTACTTAGGAGCCACACTTTTTTCCCTAACCCGTTCAGCCCTGCTCTGTTTGACCTGCTTTACTTTCTTATCTCTTCCGCAAATCTGAACTCTGAAACGACTCTTTAAAAAAACTACCTCTACTCAGCACTCCACGTTTTTTCGCTTATCCCCACTGTATGCTTCCTAAACCTATTTATTGTCTTCTACACGTTCCCCTCTATCTTATCACTTTCCTCCTACTTACAGATCAATCTAAAGCCCTTTTTTATTTCTACGTACACCACTCTTTTCGTATTTTCCTCTTTCCACTTCTTGTATTTATTCTTCACCTTCCTTTTTCTCATTTGAATTTCCTATCCCATCACGGTTTCAACATTACTATCTTCATTTTTGTAATGCCTTTTTTTGCATACATCCCTTCATTTTCTCTTTTAAATCCTTTCATATCTCTTCCACCGACTCCCCTTCAAAGCCCACCTTTTCAAACTGCTTCTGTTACTTCTCTGTCACCTTTATTGTCAGGATTACCGTTACCCTTATCCATACTTCTTTATCTTGTCTTCCACCGCTCTCGCTCTTATCGATAACCTTAATTAATAATGGTATAAGTCGACACTCCTTTCAGCTACGAATCTCTTCTTCTCCGTCCACTTTTGGATATTCATGACAACATAGTCTATCACTGATATCCCTACCTTATTTACGTATGTGCATTCTTCCTCCTCGTCCCTCGTTACCATACCATTCTCCACCGCTCATTCTGTACATCTATGCAGTCCCTTCGAATTTCCCGATCCATATTTTTTACCTTATCCTTCGATTCCCTTTCAAAGCTTTCTCATTTAGTGTAAAGGCTTCCTTTTATCGATATCCTCTCATATAAGCACCCCCCCC
>NC_046661.1:70078130-70089435 GCF_010883055.1 Belonocnema kinseyi | reverse complement strand
CCCCATTATAATTCCCCCCTAGCCCCTCTTTTCTTCATAACTCTGGCCGCCTTATGTATCCTCCACCTATACCTCGAAAACCTGCATATTTCTTATTTTCCCGTGCAATATTGGAGTACAGCACTGCTCGTTTTCCCAGATGCGTAAATTAACCTATTGACAAACTTTCCATGAACATTCTTGATCAATTAATAGCGACTTTCAAAGTTTTACAGTGTTACATTTCTTATATCAAGAATATAATGTTTTTAATTTGTAATTTAATACTACCGTAAGTTAAAAAGTTGATCAGTGTAACAGCATACCTTGATTGGCCTTTTTATGGGGTTTTTTTAATTCTAAAAGTAAGATTTTGGTGAAGATAGAAAAATAAACTTGAAAAATATTGAAAGTCTCATTTTTTTCTTTTGTTTGTAAAAAACCTCATTCTATGAGGAGAAAAATTTATATGATATATTTTTCCCTTTTGTATAAACTCGGTTTTTGCTCTTGAGGTTAATTAATTTCTGATAAGAAACAAAATTTCAAATATTTAAATCTTTAATTAAAATTATAACATAAATCCGAACGACAGGCAGTTGATAATTTAAGAAAAAACTTAGAGAAAAACATCGTACCTTTTTCTTAAGCGATTTGAATAAACTTTCCTGAGCAGCATAGGCGTTACGCATCAGTTGAAAAGTCGCGTGCTCAATGTTTGTCGAATGCCACTTCGTATGCTAGCAGCGTAAGAAACGTTCGTACAAGTACCTGCGCATTTTTACCGAGGATAAAGCTCGTGTACGAAGTTTTCTCATGACGATTCACCCAGCGATCTCACCACTTTTATCCTACGTTTTTCATCTCTTCCCTTCTCATTTCCATTTGGAATTCGTAAATCCAATCGACTTTTATCTCTAGCATATCCTTTAAATTAAATGTAGGACAGAGTGCATACGTTCGGCATGATTTATAGAAAGGAATTAAGAATTCAGTGAAATCTCTTTAACCATCCTCAAATATTTAAAATCAATATATTTTGAAATATCTTGATATTTCCTTGGAAATTTAAAAATACCCTAAAATATATCAAATCTTTTACAATGTCATAATAAATTATTGAAATAAATTAAAAATACCTTGCAATCTATTAAAATATCCTAAAATATATTAAATCTCATATTAGATCACCGTAATCAATTGAAAATTCCTTGGAACATTTAAAATACTCTCGAATTTTTCAAATCCTTCAAAACTTTTGAAATGCCTAGAACTTTTTTTAAAGATTTCTAAAGTACTTTGGATTTTTTAAAATAACCCTTCTAAGAAATTTTTAATTCTTTGAAATTCCTTAAAATTATAAAAATAAGTTGCAAATTCCTTTATATCTTTTAAAATAACCTCAAATATTTAAAATCTTATGAAATCTCTTTAAATTTTTTGAAACTTGAGATTGAAATTTAAAAAACAGAAAAATTTTAAAACGTTAAATATTGAAATATTTTTAGATTAGAGTTATGAAAATGGGATCAATAAAATTCAAAGCTGATTAAAGCATTCAAAATTCAATGTTCAAAAAAGTTCAACTATTAAATCAGAATAATTTTCAATTCGATGGGATGCAAGTCTTGAACTTTGGAATTTTATACTTGGAAGTTTATTTATAAAAAATTAAAATTCATAAATAAATTGAAAGCGTTCGAAATTTAAAAGTATGTTGAAAAAAAAGTATATAAATGTATAATTTTACACAATAATGTATATTTATATTTTCCTCCCAAAGTTCCCAAAGTTTCTAAAGCATGAAATTTTAAAAAATTTCAAGAGATTTCAAAAGATTTGTAAGGATTTCAATTATTTGAGGAAGTTTTAAAAGATGCCAAGGAATTTTCTATTGATTACAGTTATTTAATATGAGATTTTAAAGGATCTGATATATTTTAGGATATTGTAATAGATTTCAAGGAATTTTAAAATGATTTTAATAATTTAGTATGCACTTTTAAAGGATTTGAAATATTGGATAAGTTTTTTTTTTAATTTCAAGATATTTTCAAGACCTTTGAAAAATTTCAAGAGGTTTCTAAAAATTGTTAGGATTTTAAATATTTAAGGAAGTTTTAAAAGACGTCAAGGAATTTTCAATTGATTACAGTAATATAATATGAGATTTTAAAAGATTTTAGATACTTTAGGGTATTTTTAAATATGCAATGAATTTACAAGATCTTTAAAAAATTTGAACGAATTTCAAATGATCTCAACTTTTTTAGGATATTTTAAAACATTCCAAGAAACTTTCAATTAATTTCAATAATTGAAATCCAAAAATAATTGTTTTAGTCGAAACTTTAACTATTTCTATTAAAAGTCAGTCAACTACTAATTAAAATTAATGTTATATTTTATAATTATAATATTATCATTAATAATTTACATAATAGTAATAATATGCATACTTAATATACACCTGAAAGACATAACCTCAAAATCGATTTATGCATGAAATGAAGAATCACGCGAAACATAAAATTCGCCAATTTCTTCCATTACTTTCAATTGGGGATCGAGATATAAATAGAAGACCACCGAAGTCTTCCGAAGCTTTCAGATCGGCAAACATCATACAGCTTAAAACCGAAGTCGAATCGTGCATTTTCGGCTTACACACGAACTCACAGTGGTAATCATGCACCTTCTGTTTTGCTGCTCCCAAACGGTAGGTATGGTGGGGATAAATTTCAGGGTCCATCTGGCAGCTCTGGAACGAACTGATTACAAGATTGAATTGAAGAAGGGACAAAAATATATTTGGG
This sequence comes from Belonocnema kinseyi, assembly GCF_010883055.1. Lineage (NCBI taxonomy): Eukaryota > Metazoa > Arthropoda > Insecta > Hymenoptera > Cynipidae > Belonocnema > Belonocnema kinseyi. Next base: position 70,086,640 of record NC_046661.1, on the reverse strand, counting down.
AAATGCTACACTAGTGTCAATTTTTCTAATTTCGTTTTAAAATTAAGAATCATATATTGGGAAAAAGCTATTTTTTCCACAAAAACATTCTACATAATTGACTAAATTTATAAAATTACCACCGATTTACTTTTATTTATATACAGACTGAGTTGATTCATAAACGTTAATTTTTAAAAGCCTATAAAACTTATGAATATTAAAATATGATGAATAATATACATAGAAAATACACAACATACAATATTCTTCATCAAGTTCATCTTCACATTTTTTCCTCCATTACATCTACATAATTTTTTTTGCAATTTCCCCTGAAGTCAGTATTTTGAAAATTATTAAAGTTATTGAACTATTAGTTACTTTCATAATATTGATTGGCAGATTTTATGGATGCCGCAACGCAGAAATCCGTTGAAAACTAACAATTCAATCAAAACAGAATACAGTTAATTCGGCTGGGTCGACGATTTTTTACAGATAAAGAAGAGAGTAAGCTGTACGAGGGAGGCGATAGCGAAGTGTCAGCAGCAGTAAGACAAGGTACGCTTTAAAGGAGAGTCGGTCAATGAGATATGGGAAGGTTTGAAAAAAAATAATAAAGGGTGTGTGCAAAACAAGGTATTGAGAAAGAAAAAAATATGAATGGTGAAGCCTTCGTAGAATAGGGAATTTAAAAAGATGACAACAAAGATGAAAAGAAGTACAGGAAGTGGAAGAAGGAAACTGCTAAAAGGGAGTATTACGTAGCAAGAAGAAAGCACTTTACGTTAATGTTCGATAAAAAAGAGCATGAAAGAAAGAAAGACCTGGAAGAGGTCTTGAGAAGCGTTAAGACATAAGGTGACGTGTGCAAGATAATAAATGGGTGTAGGAAACGCAGGGTGGCGATAAGCGATAAGATAGAGAGTAAGTGAACAGTAAAAGAACGAGGGAAGGAGAGATAGAAGAATGAAATTACGAGGAGATAGAGAAGTAGCTAAGTAAGTTATGAAGTTCTCAGACAGGCGGGATGGACGGGGTAGAGCACGAAGGCCGACTTTTTAGCATAAGAAAGGTGATAGGGATAAGCAGACAAACTATACACGGATTACGCTAATAAATACAACGTATAAAGTATAAACGATGGTTTTGGCGAATAGGTTGTGGAAGGATTTCGAGGGGAAAGGAATAATGCGGGACACGCAGGCGGGTTTTATGGAGGACAGGATCACTATCGACAATATTTACGCCTTGCGGCGCGTGGTGAATAGAAAGTGGAGAGAGGAGTGGAGAGAGGCCTGATAGAGAGACTAAGGGAGGTATATGAAGAGATGAGAGATAGTGTACGAGGAGGGGAAATAATTTTAGAGAGCAGATGTTTAGGATATGATTGATCGCGTATGCAGATGACATAGTGCTTATGACAAAAAGCGAGGAGGCCTCAAAGGAGATGATGAAGTGATGGACAAGGTACCTGGATAAGAGTAGATAACAGCTGCATGGGTAAAAGTCAAATTTTATGGTGTTCTAGAAAGGGGGTGGAAGTGATAAGGGAAGTGAGTGGAAATGGAAGGAAAAGGCTGTGCAGAAGGTTAAAGTTTGTTTGTATCCAGGCTTCCTGATTCGTAGGAATGATGGAGTGGATGGGCACATGAAACTAGAGTGAGAGGGGCAAGTGTGGCCACGAGACAGTTGTGAGACCTGGGAAAATAGTTGTTTGTAGATTATTTTAGAAGGTGAATAAAATTTTTTGAATCACTAGTGATAAGTGTTGCATTTTATGGTGCGAAGGTGTGGGAGTGAAAGAAAAGTGAGTAGATAAATAGGATACAGGAGAGGTATGTAAAGTAGACACTATGTTTGGAAAATATTACGCCTAATTACATTTCAAGGGGGGGGGGAAGAACCAGTTTGGGAAGTATAAGAGGAAGCCTGGCGTGGAAATATGAGGAGAAATGTTTGGCAGAGGGAGGAAGTAAGCTAGTTTTTAAGTGTTGGTGGGAGAAGGGATACAGGAAAGAAGTTGAAAGGGAAAGATATTTTGTAAAGAATTGACTACAAATAGATGACTTAAGAAGGATGCAGGAGGAAGAGAGAAATGTGTATGTGATGGTTTAGAAAAGGCGGCATGGAGAAAAGAAAGGCAGCAGGGGAGTAGAGAATAAAAGGGTCAAGGTTTAATAGGAACTACGGGTGGATGATGCCAAGGAAGAAAGCGCAATATTTGTGTCCGAAAGGAGAGAAAGGAGGATTATATAAGGCTGTATAGAGTGTTTTTCTATGTTTAGATATATATATTATGTATTTGCGACGGAGGCAGGATTTGGCCAAGTCAGAAAAAGCGTAGAAGTTTGGACACGTTTGCGAGGCGAGGCGAAGCTAGGAAGGCAAGGAGATAAGAGCGAGCGGTCTTAGAGATAAGGTTTGGAAGCATGTTAGTATTTAAGGGTTAGTTTTGAGAAAATTCTGTAAGCAATTAAAGTGTAAGCAAGTACATTTTTTAGGAACAGAAAGTCAAAAACTAAATATTTGTCCATGTACTGATCGAAAAATTCATGAATTATTAAAGTAATAATATTTTCTTTAATATTTTCACAAAACTATTGTAAAAAAGTGTAAATTCCACATTTGGTTGGTAGCTATAAATAAGAATTTAATTGAATTCACGAAAACAGGGACAAAAGTGTTGCTATTCAGCTGCGGAAAATTTTTCTCGATTCGTTTGGTACGCATGATTAGTGCAATTTGGTAGAACATTTTTATTTTCAATTAGTTTTCGATTGCAGATTGCAAAGCGGCAGCAAAACAGAATGATTTGAAGTTTTGTTATAATCTTTTAATGTTTGCAAATCCGTAGTACGTTATTTGTTTCTTATTATATTGTTTTTAACATATCTAAAAACTGATTTTGTTAGAAAAATTATTGTAAAATTGGAAATACTTTTGTAATTTAATTATTAATCTTAATGTTTAGACGCGGAGACAAATATTCATTATTTATTGCACGCAGTTATTCAACAAATAAGCTCGTTACAACTTTTCTCACCAAAATATTAAGTTTCTGCAGTATATTCTTTCTTTTACAGATTTAATCAGAATATTGATCTTGATTTTCTGTATAAAATTCTGTTTTTAGATGAGCGCGCTCAAATTTTCGAAATGTATATTCAAAATAATTACTCGGTTATGGTGACCCTGCATGCGTTTAGAAAAAAAAATTCCCAGAGAACAGCGCCTGACAAAAACAAAATAAAAAGTTTGTTAGTTAAGTTTTGTGCTTCTGTTTTTATGGGCGATTGACGTATAATATCTAAACATTATTTGATCGAAGATACCTATCTCTTTTATTAAATTTGCATGTACTCCTGCACGAAAAGAAAGAATTTGTATCTGCATTGTAGGAAAAATTTTGAGAACAAAGAAAATTATTTATAACGAGAAAGCGATAATTGCATTAAAATAAGTTCTAAATTATGAAAATAAATTCTAAATAAAAATTTTCTTCTTTCCTTGCAGTTATCGTTGAATAACGCCCATCCGCATTTTTAGGCTTGTATACATATATAAGTATCAACCAATTAATTTATATATAGCCAATTATCAATGATAGGATTTTAAAGGTTCTGTTACTTCAAGCGGTATATCATTTTTAAAACTGTTGACAAAAATAAAAATTTATGAAGAAACAATAAATTCCAGAATAATAAAAAGCACTTGAAAGAAGATTATATCTACTTACAAATTTTCCTTTCCTTGCTAAAAAAAAAACTTCACAACACACAGCGACTGACAACATATCATCTGTAAGCACTTGATAGTCTCTGAAATCTAAAATAATAATTTCAGGGTTGGGCCCTTTTTATATTATATTTATTTATTATCTCTAATATTATTCTATTATTTTTTTCATATGTATCTATTTTTACATTATATTATAAGAATTGAACTCATTATCATAATTTAGAATTTAAACAAGAAAAAACTTGGTTCATTTTATTTTCTAAATTTAACAATATTTACATTTGCCACACCATTTTCACATTTCCTGCGGTAAAAATTTCTCGGAAAATTTGTTTTATGCATAGCCTCGAAAAATTATCTGCCTGTGTTGAACAGGCCGACAGAGGTATAAATTCACTATTAGGGGGTTGACAAAAATTATTTCTGTAGCCAGTTATAGGTGTGCCTTTCCGTCCCGCATGTGATGTTGGAAAAGGGTATGTTTTGACCAACATTGCTTCCGTAACTAGTCACAAGCTTACCTCCCTTCCAAGATAAAATCGTGGAACAAGGAATCAAATATATTGCGAGGAGTGGGAAGGCCCCGAACAGTTTTTTAACAAATTATTGAAATTTAATGTTCAAAGTACATACTCTTATAGAGAATTAGATTCCGCACCTTTTTCAGATGGGAAATTGTTGTAACTCGCTCGAAATCAGAAATTATTGGAAATTTGAACATCTAAGTTTAGCGAATTATACGTATAGCTATACTTTTACCATGTAGAGCAACTAAATTTGATCTTTTTTGTTCTAAAAAATTGATTACTTTTTGCTGGTTAAGTGCACGAAGAACGTTTAAATGTTTTTAATAGAAAAGTCTGTCGGGGTAAATTTTAGCAATCAAAACCTTCCAATGGACAAAATTTTCATTAGAGTCTGTAGGAAATTTAGGTGAAGTAATACTTGAGTTGAAGGAGCCGTTTATGAAATACAACGATTTTATTCTTTTACGCGCAGTACCGTGAGATTGAACTCGTAGCGGAGGCTTGCAGCCCACCAGAAATAGTAGGTAAGGCTGGCATTCAGGTACAGACGTAAAAATATATTATTTTTTAACGAACTTACATAATTTGTTTACAAAAAAAGTTCTTAGTGTTGATATATTCTTACGTTATATATTTATCTTTTATATGTATTCTTTTAATCAGTATACAACCCTCAAATAATTATATTTTCTTTCTCCTTCATTGGCTTGTGTACACGCCTGCAGTGGTTTATTCAAAAATGTAAATATGAACATAAACGTAAAAATATCAGATACTAAGCAAAAGAGGTACAATATCAAGATGTTTGAAATAAAAGTATTTAGAATTGTTTCGCCCACCGAAGGTGTAACGTCAAAACCGAAAGAAAATTCTTTAGACTAGAAATTTGCTTCTTTCGTTGAGTTAATGGTTCTTTCTTTAATGGTAGCTCTAAGAAAGCATCCAGAGGTGACTGTTATCACTACACCATGCTCCTTTTTTTGTGCCTAAAACATCTTTTAAAAAGATTTAAAACGTCGTATTAAGTTAACTTATAACATCCTTATCTCACCAGTCGCCTAAATTGGTCCGTGGCTATGATAAGGAATCGCATTGACCACAAAACGAGTTTAAAAAAGAAAATGATAATAAAATACGACGGTGAAATACAAACCCCACACTACACTATGCTTCATGTTTTGTACCCAAAATATCACCGCAAAAGATTTTAAACATCGTTTTAAGTTAACTTAATACATCCTCTTCTTATTAATCACTTGACTTAGTCCGTAACTATAATGAAAAACCAGGTTCCCCTAAGAACAAGTTAAAAAATAAAAAATACTAACCTAACGAATGTGTTCTTACATTGGCGTCGTGGTAGAACTTGAACTTTCCACTCAAGAATTTGACGTCTATGTTGGCTGTAACATTACTACTGACAGGGTTCCTCATACCAGACAGGCAGAGAACCAAGAGGAAAAGGACTAAGAATAGCACTAAAGAACCATACCCGCTCGCTCTTCGTTCTTTATTGTTTATTCGATTTTTTATGCTACCAGGAACCAATATTTTTCAAGCTCATTTTTAAATATTTATTAAACAGAAAGATTCATTAATTTTATTGAATTGAATTGACTGAAATTTGAAATTAGACAGGGACATTAATTAATGCCTCTGTCTATTAGTTATTTGAAATGGCCTTAAAAATGTTCAATCATCTTCGAAAGTGTTTGAACATGTTCTGAGGCCATTTAAGCTTCCTTTAAATTTGAAGAAAACAGGAGACACAGCTTGATAGAAAAGAGATAGCAAAAGTTAAGTGTTAAAGAATCACTTTGAAGTCGGTATTTAAAATCTTTTCCTAAATTTACAATATAAGTTTTCCAAGTTTTTTATTCTTTAAAGTGACTCTTTAACACTAAGCTTTTACGATATCTTTTCTATCCAGCTGTGTTCGCTGATGTTTTTCATCTATGTTGAAATAAGAGACTTTGCACGTCTGTATTGTGCCCTTCCAATAAGAAGTTTTTTTTATTATAGATTAAAATTGAGGCTTTCTTGATTTTCTTTTCATTAGATCTCGCATCACATATTTCAATCTTATTGAGTGTTAAATAAATTCTAAAGATTTTTCGGTACAAACTTTAATTAAAGTTTTTTAAATTATAATATTAGTTTCTTAATTTTTGTTATTGATTTTGGGCAATTTAAAAATATGTGAAAAAGTTTTTCGTAAATATTAAATATCAATAAATGATTATATTTCTTAATAAGTCACTTCAAATTCAATTATATTTTTTAATTAATGTGAGCATAACATACATCAAATATTCAATAAACAGAAAGATTAATTAATGTCCCTCTATAATTAAAAATTTTAATATATATTCAATTTAAGAAAATTATTTAATTTTTGTTTATTAAATATTTAAAAGTGGCCCGAAAAATGTTGTATCCAGAATTAACAATAAATAATAAATAAACGAATAAACAATAAAGAAATGAAAGCTAGTTGGTTCGGTCACCTCTTTTCTTTTTTACCCTCTTCTTTCAAATTTCATATGTAAAACTATCTCAAATATATGTCTCTCATTTTAGATATTATGTGCAATTATGTTAAAGACATTAAGTTCGATTGTTGGTCAACCCAAAAACAGGATTTTTGTTCCCGAGCTATTTCCCTTCTTTCTGTGTGGACTTTAATCATTGGTTGATTCTGTTTCAGGCTTGAGCCTGAAGCAATTTAGATTAACCTTAGTTTCATTTGAGTATATGGATTAAATGGATGCCTGGGTCTATTGTTTGGGAATATAGACCTTTGATTTTGTTGATATTGGGTTGGAAAAGATTGAAAAGAAAATCGCAATGAGAGAACGGTTAAGGAATTTTATTTAAGTTTAAACTTCTGTTTTGGTTGTCAGTTCTACTGTTCTTATTTTCCCGTTTATCAACTATAATGTTTTTGGAATTATATATTCCCCGTTACTGCTGATACGCTTTTTGCATCCGATTCATTCGATTTTCATAACTTCTGCGCAATTGCCGTTTACAAATTTTCGTACGGTATGAAGTTCGTTTTTACTCACAAAATTCCATTTTTGGCTACTTTCTTACAAAAATCTTTCTTCGATTTAAGCATTTGTATTTTTCGAAATATTTGAGTGTCTTTTCGGTGCAGTTCTATTTTTTAAACAAAAATCTTTGGCGTTTTCGGTCAATAATGAATTTAAATTTTCTACAATTTTTGCGATCATTTATTCTGTATCCACTTTTGAATCGTTTTATTTTGTTATATTTGATGTAGAATTGACTTATAATTTAGCAAAGGATTTTTACTATTCCGAAAGTAAAATACCCCATGTTCACAGGAGAGGCAGCCAAATCATGTGCCGATATGCACAGCCTAACATGGTTTTCATCTGGGTTAAGCTGATAACGGCAATTTCATTTTATATACATTCGCTAGCGATTCTAGTCCTAAGGCAATCGAATCCTAGTTATGAACGCTGTTAAGAAATTAAGATTATGAATAAGGTATTCCACACAGTAGACTTAATAAATGCTTTGGTTAAGGCTTTGCACATAAAGCGTTCTGAAAAAGTATAACTTTTAAAGAGGTCTCGAAGAGACTATTCTCCTAATACGGTTATGAAAAGCCTCGAATATTAAAGTGATCTCAAGAAAATACGACTCTGTTACTATCATTTTCCACGGTGATCACACACCGTTTGTTACGCCAGCGCGGATGGTGGAGAGAGATCAGCCCGTGTCGGAAACTGGTATAAGACCCATTAACCGCCCAAGTTTTTAATCAACCGTTCGCCAGTGGCAGTGTCTGGCTTCAGTATGACGGCACATTAAGCGACGGCTCGTAGAGCAGTTTCATCAGTTCCTGTGTATGCATACATACACACACTCTAGAATTAAACCGAAGGGCCTATGACAAAGCCACCGAACGCGTCCTCGGGTTGCGGATAAAGGATCCCTGTACCAAGGGTGTCTGCTGAATATGGTTACAAAAATAAATAGGCAGTCGCGGACAATTTTCCAGGACTGGCCCCGAAGGAATTAACTACCAAGCGGAGGTGTGAAAACCGTGCTGAATGCTAAATAGCACCTGGGTGAGGTGCCTAGAATGGTGACTCTGAGATACCGGGCGACCTCTCAGAGTACGCTGCCTTATCCTTGCATGCGGGGCTCTACAAGGATGGACGAACCCCTTTTCCTAGCTTCTCGTGGGAACAACAATGACAACACCAAACATAGTTGTAGTAAGTG
>NC_046661.1:70075447-70078030 GCF_010883055.1 Belonocnema kinseyi | reverse complement strand
AAAATCAGAACTCTGTCGACTTTCGTCGGTAGCCATGATCGAAGAAGGCAGCAGTGAACACTTGGCAACGTCGCAATCATACTTGAACGTATAGTCAGTTAGATTACATTTCGTGTATACACATGCACTCGAACATGGCGGACTAGAGAGGAGACTGGAGAGAGTGCGACGTTGTCGCATTGCTTCTTTCAGAAGTCATATGGTCGAGAATACGCAAACCGTTGAGGATATATTTTTATCAATTTATTTATTCTTCTGATTTACATCGCGGGACGGCCATAAATGTCTATCTTAATTAATTTTCGGATTTTCAAACACAAAAGATTCCATGTAAATCAAAAATACTTTTTTACACTCTCATATGACTCACTGAGTCACGCTAAAACCACCTTAAGCTTTAGTATTAAAGAGTACTGCTACGATGAAATTGTACAAGTTCAAGCAGATATGTAAAAAATTTTGGGCTCATATTGCTCGTTAAAGTTTCGTACTTTGATAGAAATAGCTCAGCTTGCTATTATGCTTACATTTTTTTCTCCGTGTAGCAATATAGATTACATTACTTTTACTTGCCTGTGATATTTCGCAATATTTCGTTGTTAGAATGAGAAGTAAGATACTATATTTTCTATGAACTGTTTAATGTGCAAACTGTTATATTCTAAGTGTTCAGGATATAATTTCTGTATTGGAAAAAGAACCGACCTTTATTTAAAATAAAAGATAAAGTACGATGACTTAATATTTGGTAATAAGGTTTCGAATTTTTTTGGACGCGCTGATTAAGAATATAATGGTGAAAACTTCCGACAAAGCGATTTTCATGGTTAAACCATAATAACTCTAGTTTTTTGCATTTATCTAAGCCAATATACAAAATTTCAATAAATATTTAAAGCAAAAGATGTGGCCCTGATTGATTTTCACATTTTTCTCTAAAACATTTTGTATCTATGACTTATAGTTTTCGAGAAAATTTTTGATACATCTAGTCGTCACCTTTTATGCATTGCACGTTACCGTAGCGACAGGCCCTAGTGGTTACGAGAGACGATAAGTAATGGCAGCCACGAATGTCTCCAACAAATAATGTTGGTCAAACGTCTACCACTTTCTAACGTCTTGAGGGGAGCGGTAAGGCATCAGTGTAACTTTTTATAGGAATAATGTTAGTCAAACCTCTACCACGTTCCACGTCTCGTGTAGAGAGGGGGGGGGGGTATGACGCACCACTGTGACTGGTGACAGAAATAATGTTAGTTTAACCCCTACCTCTTATCAGGACTCGTGGCGGGAGGCAACCCTGTAACTGGTTACAGAAATAATGTTGGTTGAACACCTTCCCCTTTTCAACGTCTCGTAGGGGCGGGGAGACAACCATGTGATTGGTTACAAAAATAATGTGGGAAAAAATAATGCGGGAAGGCACAACTGTGACTGGTTACAGAAATAACTTTATTAAAATCCCTACCCCTTCCCAGTTCTTGTAGAGCAGCGGGAAGGCACCCTTGTGACTAGTTACAAAAATAATGTTGGTCAACCCCCTACCCCTTTCCAGCATCTCGTACGGGGCAGGATGACATGGGGGCTGGAAGCTACCCTGCAACTGGTTACAGAAATAAGGTCAGTCCAACATCTACCGCTTTCAGGCCTCGTGAAGGGCGGGAAGGCACATTTGTGTTTGACTAAACTTATTTCTGTAACTACTTGCAACACTTGTTTATGTTGTAACACATATCCAGGGGCGTCGCAGGGTCGCCTTCCCTCCCCCACGAAAATGTGGAAAGGGCCGAGAAGGAACCACAGTGACTGGTCATAGATATAATGCTGGTCGATGACTTGCCTGTACACTCGATCTTGTTTTTGTATCGCTATGGTTTTTTAAAAATAAAAATCAATGTATCATTAATTTTCTCGGAAACTACAATTCATTGAAAAAATGTGTGAAACCAAAAATGTGTACCTCAATGGAAGCTACAACTTTTCTTTAAAATATTTTGGCGAAATTTTGCATATTGGCTTAGATAAATGCAAAATATCATTATTATTTTGGTGTTTAATGGTTTCAAACCAAAAATGGCCTTCTCGCAAATTTTTAATATCATATTCGTAATCAGCGTGACAGAATACGAAATTATACGGAGTTTGAAGAAAATCGGAGAATTCATCTATTCGGAACCATATCCACATTTCCCTCAAAATTTAATACTCATAATAATAGTTTTTGCAACGAAGGTGCCATATCTTGTCTATATCTAATGTAAGAATAAAGATTATAATATCAAATTTTCTCTGCATACATATAGGGGAAACTATACCCTAAAGTATATAAGGATTAATATGAAGGCACATTGAATAACTATAACACTATAGCCTAGTATTTTTATTTGTTCTTTTCATAACATATTTTAGCAGTGATGCTTCCGTGTCTGTAAAATTTTCATTAAAAAAGTATCATTAAAACGGAGAAGGTTCCAGCAAAAGATCCAGCAAAAGCCTCGTGGACCCTAAGAACACGGAGCGACCCAAGGACAACCGCCTTCTGCATTTTTCCCGCAAGTGTTCTAGCATATTGTTGACACG
>NC_046661.1:70071672-70075347 GCF_010883055.1 Belonocnema kinseyi | reverse complement strand
TCTGAAACTTCGCAGATGTATTCAAAAATAGTTAAAGAAGTTATAATAAAAATTTCAGCTTTTTAGCATGGATTTCGTTTCACGCTAAAACCACCTTAAGGCGCACGGTATTACAGCTCGAGTTTGTGTGTTGAAAGTAGTATCGCCTTTCGAAGAAATCTTTCACTTGACCGTCCCATGGTTATCAGAAACCCTTCCGATTTCTGTATTTGTTTCTTACGACGAAGGTCTGGAGCCACGCATACGCTCATCGGCATCAACTTGCAAGACATAAAGCTAACAGTAGGCGTGGCTTAAGAGCTTCGTTTCCAGAAAACCATGCCAATATCCAGAGGGTTCCTGGCAATCACAGAACGATTAAGTTAACGCTTTTCTCGATCGGCAATATTGCTCTTACAAAAACGAATGCTTATATTTCCTGGTATAAGGTGTAACCGTGCTTAAATTGCATGAATTCTTTCAAGGATATCCAGAAAAAACCCTGCTATATACGCGTGAGACGCGCCCTTTATTACATTACTCAGATTTTTCTCCGTGTTACGTTTCCTTTTTTATTCCGTTAAGCTTTCTATTAAACATCTGTTTCGTGTTTTCTGCCTGTTTTTGCCTTTTTCACAGTAAAAACTCTTTATTTTATCATTATTCTTTAATAATACAATAAGATTATATTCAGTACTACAATGCATTTAATATCTGATAATATTTTATATAAATTACTTTAAAATGCATCGGAAAATACGAGCACATTAAATATTTTATAAAAAATATACGTTTCTTTAGCGAAGAGCAGCATAATTAGAAGAAACAAAAATGACAAGTGAAGACGTGACAGAAAAAACCAAAGATAAATTTTACATCGATTCCAAGTAAAAGAGTCACCGCAAGAAAAATTAACCTTGCCCGATAAACTTTACATGAATCGAAGATAATTTCCGATATAGTTTTTCTTCTTATAAACGCTCTATTTTTATTCGAGGTGCAGGGCAAATTACGGCGCCAGCGCTATCTATCGTCGTTTAACTTCATTAAATTTACCGAAATTTACTCACTTCAGCTTGAGGCAGTCGACGAGTTCAGAAATATTTTCCTAACCTCGGTGAAACTTTCGCCGAAATATGTTTGATTTTTAACCGTTGCAGGCCTTAGTTGCAACAAATTTTAACTTTTGTTTTTTCTTTGTTGTTTTAAATCTGGTGCCCCAATTTATAGCTCGGATTCGCTCATACTTTGCCGTTTTCCCATTGCTGCTAAGGACGCCGTAGCAGACGACAGCTTTTATTCCATCGTAGGATAAACCCTCGCCAAATAGCATGTGAACTTTAACAGCGGGAAATTTCACATGCAACAAAATTTAACATAAGTTTTCTCTGGGATATCTTCGTTGTAATTTCAGTAAAAAAAATCACCAGTCACACAAAGAAACAGATACAAGTATATATTTTATTACATAAACGTAAATTATATAGTTAATTTGATTGAACACTGAAATCTTTAGTTAAGTAATATTTCACAACTTATTTCTTTCTTGTAAAAAAACTAGCTTTAACATATTCGTCACGACAGTGTCTCCCCTGGTAGTATAAAGATAAATTACACTTAAGACAGGCAGGTTTAAACCTGAAGGAATACTTCTTGAAGAATTTTTGATGCTCTTTCATTCTGTGAAATCTTCTTTTTCTAATTTTTATAAACAAATTGCCATGTCAAACGTTTATTTAACATTTTATACTCTTCCGGAAGTTTTTAAAAATAATTTTTAAATGAAAGCTTGACCTTTTTCCGATAAAAATGCTGTTTGGCATTTTGGGACTGAAAACAGTTAAGTAGTTATGTGAAGATATCCGAGCGAAACTCTTCCTCGCCCGCTCGGACAGGTTGGCGGCCAGTCCTAGCGGGGACTTGGTTATATGCATGATTCTCCAGCGAAGCTGCACTAAATCCATAATAATTTATTCAGTTCGCCTTTTTGTCAAATTTCCACGTTTTGAAGCCAACCATTTTGAGTGAAAATTCAAAATGTCATAGATAACTTTTTGATAGCATGTGTATTTTATGTTTTAATCGTGAAACACGATATTAACAATGAAAAATCAGCCCGCTGCGTGGGATCATTCTCATCACAACTTATGTTTTTTTATTTCTTTTTCGTTTCAAGTGTAGGTTTTCAAGAAATTTTCTTTTTTTTAAATGTTTTTCATGCTATTTTTCACAAAAAAAACCCAAAACAGAAGTATCAAAACATTATTCATGGCAAATTAATGATTTTTTACATTCTCATCAAGAGAAGGTATTAGATTTGCGTAAAATTTGACCACCCCCCCCCCCCTCCGCTTTTGTCAAATGTCCTCGTTTTGAGAACCCCTGAATCCGAAAAACAGGTTTTTACAAATGCGTATTTCTGTCTGCCTCTGTGTGTGTTTATGTATGTAGATTTTTAGTTCGTCAGCACGATAACTTTCGAAAGAATTGACAGATTGGATTGGCCTTTGGTATAATCTTTTAGTGTCCTAGAATAAAGGTTAAGTTCGTTAGCCAACTATTTTGGGTGAAAATTCAAAAAAGTGAGTGTATTTTGAAAATTTTTGAGGCCACTTTTTTTAAATTCAAAAATTGACTGTACGTATATTCATAGTATTCAATCAGACAAACAACGTATCCTGATGAGTTTTTCGTATGAAATTAAAATTGACCACAGTATTAGCATTTACAAAATATCAAAAAACACACGAAAATCAACATTTCAAACCAAATATCGCATGATATGAAAAAAGTCAAGAGAAGAAAAATGTTTCTTTTCAAATGCCCCACAAGATTGTTCCAACACCTTTTTAATTGTTCTTTAAAGTTGAAAATTCAAAATTTGATCGTACCAAAAATTTTCGAAACCACATTTTTTCATGATTTCAATATTATATGTGCAATTATTCATAGTTCTTAGGAACTCAAACAATTTATCCCTGTAACTTTTTTCTGTAAAAACAAAATTAACAGAGTTAAAGCATTTTAAAAATAAAAAAAAACTAAAATGATCATTTTAAGCCAAACAACACACGATATAAAAAAAAGCCACAAGAAAAAACGTTTTTTTTTAAAGCGCTATAAGCTTGTGATAACAACTTTTTTAATTTGGTCAAATACTTAAAAATTCCAAATTTGATTGTACCAAAAATAATGAAAAATCAAAAAATTCCATTTTTTGATCAAACTATGCAAGATACGAAAAAAAATGAATAAGCTGAAATTGTGCGCCCTCGAAAGACCTACAAATTTATAATAAATCATTTTTCGATAGGATGCGTAGTTTGTAATTTTAGTCGTAAAGAAAACATTAAAAATAAAAGAATAAGATCTTTTTTGAACTAGCGACGCAAGTTACAGAAAAAAAGAGACAAAACTTGTTGATCCAAAAAAGAGCTATAATTTTTGATGGTACACGTAGTTTTTGCTTTAGACGCAAAAATTAGCATTCAAAATAAAAATATTAAATTTTTTTGAAAATGACACACGTGCAAACTAATATTAACAGATAAAAAATGTTCGCCTGAAAAAATCTATTAATTTATTATTAATCATTTTTGGATAGGACGAGTAGATTTTCTTTTAATTGCAAAAAAAATAAGATTAAAAATAAAAAAATTAAATTTTTTACAAAAGGACAGAACAGACGAAAGAGGA
>NC_046661.1:70057409-70071572 GCF_010883055.1 Belonocnema kinseyi | reverse complement strand
TATTTTTTATTTAATCGTAAAAAAAAAAGATAAAAATAAAAATAAATGATGAAAACAAGAAAACAAGAATTAGTATTATTCAATTTGTATGCATAATACGAATTGTAATAATATAAATTTATTGAAATGATGCGTGGTTAAGCGCAGCTTACAGGGTTTGTCCGGAAAGTAATAGGACTGAGTCGATTTAAAAAAATTTATTGAGCCATTCGTTACAATTCTTTAAAAACTTTCAAAATAGGCTCCTTCTCCGTCGATGTAGCGCTGCCAGCGAGATTTCCAAACATTGAAGGCGTCACGGAAGCCATTCTCCGGAATAGGCTTGAGAGCCGCGGTGCGTGCTTCTTGGATCCCCTCTGTCGTCTCTAAATGCTTGCCTTTCATCGGCCTTTCCAGGCGAGGAAAAAAAAGTCTGGGGGGCCACATCTGGGCTGTAGGGCGGCTGCGGAAGCGTTGGGACACCGGCCTTGGTCAGGTTGCTGTTCACAAGAAAGACGGTATGAGCCGGGGCGTTGTCGTGGTGCAACTTCCAATCGGCTGCGATGTCATGACCCACAGATTTTGATAAATTTAACATCTGGGCAATTAAACGAATACTCAGTCGACGGTCTGAGTTCAAAACTTTACGCACACGAGTCACATTGTCGGTGTTTGTCGAAGTCGAAGGTCTTCCAGCACGGTCTTCATCGGCGACCTCTTCCCGGCCCTCCAAAAAGGCCTGGTGCCACCGGAACACACCACTTCTTGCTAAAGCAACATCTGGGTAAGCCTGCTTGATCATATCAAACGTCTCTGTCGCAGATTTACCGAGTTTCACACAGAATTGAATCGCGTACCTCTGCTCTAACGAACGCTGCATGCCTGTCCTGACTCTCCAAGTGCTCGGAAACAACTGACCAGCCGCTCGTTCGTTAGCTAGGAACGCCCTCTACCAAATCCTGTCGGTGCGCGCACGCTCCGAAGTACAGTCGCGGCGGAAGAAAATCAGTCCTATTACTTTCCAGACAAACCCTGTAGAATACAATTTAAAGAAAGTAAGAAACAAATATAAAAATAATCATGATCAATACAATGTACTCTTTATTTTGCAATTTTTGAATAAGCAATCCCTGGCAGAGTTACATAAGAAATGTATCACATTTAATATAAAAGAGTTGTGTATATTGTAGAAAAGTTGACATTTTGGAACAAATCGAGAGCAAAGCACGAGATACATGATGAAAATGTGTTCGTTAAAGCCGACAGTGCTTCAACAAAAGAGGGATCAAAATCACAAAATTACGGTTGTCGATCTCTTGATCTTTGATTTTAAAAGGTATGTCTACGAATGCGGGAAAAATAGAAAGACCAAGCGCGTTGCGCGAGGTAAATACATAATCGAGCGCGAAGCGCGAGATAAATACATTATCGAGCGTGAAGCGCGAGAACCAACAGTCGCGCGCCCTAGGCGTGCTCAAACATGCGAGCGATGAGAATGTGCCCGCTGCGCGAGCAGATTTTTTCAGTTGCAGTTGTCCATTCTCATTTGGAATAAAAGCGTGCACTGAAAAAAATCGCTAGTTGCGACAAGAAGCTCCTTATTTGTAGAGTTGGTATTAGCTACAACAAATACTTCGATAGTAACAGTAACTAACTAATATGTACGGCAACAAGTCGCCGTTAGTCCTCCTTTGAAGCTTATATTAATGAGGATAGTAATTGTAGTCACAACAAAGAAATTAGGTACCTTTACCAGCAATTTATTTTCCAAAAGATAAAAGTAGTAAAGGTTACAAGTTTCATCCCTTGGCGATATTGGCAGAACTGAAATCTGAACAGTGCTGCCAACATTCGCATCGAAATATCGTGTAATGTTTTTCATGATCGCCATTTTAATTTAAACCTTCACGTATAATGTGCAAACACTTGGAAAACTTTGAAAAGCATCGTATAGATCCTCAGGGCGTCCTCTACGGCCTACTCTTAGGGTACCTTTTTATGGAGGCCTGCTTTGAAATAATAGTGGAATTAATATTTTTCATATGATTTATTTCTAGTTACTTTGTTGGTTTTTGGCAGATTTTATAGATTGATAACCTAGATGCGAACTGGATGTGTCAAATAAATTCAACGAATATTTCAAAACAGGCCTCCGTGAAAAGGTACCCTAATTTGTATAAATACATCTTCGTGACAATTGAGCTTGCCAGCGATATGAACATAATTTTATAAATAGGAAGAAAATATAAGATTATATAACAGTAAGGATAACTACTTTAAGTAGTAAGATCAACTAATTTATTTATAAAATAACTAATTTAAGAGTAAGACTTACTAATTAAAGTAGTAAAGCTTACTGTTTAAAGTAGTAAACACACCTACCTGAAAGTAGTACCTACCATCGAAAGTTGTAGCGAAAACAAATAAATAAGTAAGGAAAACTACTACAAATCTTGCAGATAAGAGTAGTAGCCTTAACCACTTTAATAGCAGCGGCATATATTACAAACTAAAACAGTTGGGCCTACTACTTTGTTAGTTGTCCCAACCAACTAGTTTTTTCAGTGTGGTATTTTAGAGGGCCGGGTATTGTAATTGCTTCAGTGAATCTAGTTTATAGTTTTTTGGTCATTTGTATGTGATCTTCTTTCGAACTGAAAATAATTACTGTTTCCTTTAAATGATTCTTAGTTGATTCGAAACCTTTTCCATGTACAGTTGACTGGAAATGTGTTTCTGCAGAACTTCCAAAATCTTTTTTGTGATTCAGAAGATTTATGAAGTGATATTTATTTTCAATGTGCTGCGTAGCTCCGTCTGTCACATAATAAATGTTGTAAACAATGCTAAATTTCGTCTTGAGGTACTCGTTGATGAGCTTTCAAAATGTGTACACAGCTAAAGTATCATGACTTAAACAATCTGAAATAATTGCCATGCATAAATGCTTAATTTTGTTTCCATCTTTGTGATAAATAACTACTGTAAATATAGTTGCTTGATTATTATTCCAATATAAAGATTATGCAGCATTTTGAATGATTAGGGCATAATTTTCAGCAAAGTCAAGCAAAGTTAATTAATCTTGTTCTTTTAGTAGAAATTTGAGGTGCTTTAAAAACAAACCTTGTTGTTTCGCATAAAATGCGTGAGATTTCAGATTTTGAGTTTAGTGCAGAGTATTTCTACAAAAGCATTAGCGTCTGCTATGTCGGCCTTTAAAGTGCTACTATCAGTTTGCTGCCAAACTTGACATGTCACTGTGTCGAACCTATTCGCGTCCAATAGATCAGTCAGGAACTCTTTAAATTTTTCAATGTCAGGACAAAGTTCACATTCGTTTATATGAGAAGCGTCAGTGGGTTCACTGCACATGATTTCTTCAAGGCAGTCATGATAATCTGACAATTGTCTGTCAGTTCCCTCAGTTTAATGTTTAATATCAATCGCAATCAACATTAAGTTTACATTTTCATGATAAACGCAGGCACACACATTGTGAATTCCACTTGCCACAGCTAAAACACAGTTCTTTAGTTTTAGTTGGGCGAATTTTAAAAGCCCAACTTTACATTTTCATGTAGGGCTACAGATCTGGCCAGGGCTGGCTTTACCTCTTGTGCCGCCCCTGGACAATAAATAAAGTGCCGTCTTTCCCCCCTTTCTCTCACTTATACTCTCTATATCTGAATCAGTGAAATTTCACAGATTTAAATAGCTAGAAATGGGTCACTGACAATCAGTGAAATTTTACTCATTGATTCTGTGAAATAACCACTTTTGAGGGTTGGCAGCAATACACCATGTCAATTTAGCAATCATAATTAAATAATATTTAAGCAAATTCAATCAAACATGATTCACTTTGGCGTTATTGAGCTGATTAGTGAATAAGTCTGAAGTTAATGATTAAGCCGTGAAATGTCTAACTACTACTTCAATCAAAAAAGTTTTCACTTATTCATATTTAGATAGTACACATATATTGTAGACAAAAACGATACCTTGAAAACTTTCGTGTGCAATGATGATCTCGAATCCATAGCTCATGGAACAATTTCGTGTAGCATCTAATTATGAATAATGCAATATATACAAATAAGGATGTTCAATTCTGTTTAATTGCTTGTTTATGTGTAATTTTTCACTTGGCAGTCGAGATTAATTTCAACTTAAAATGTACGTCTTTAATCTTAACATAAGTCAAAGAACTTTTCTTGAATAAATACTCGCCTTGATTTTCTGTTAGCAAATTGAGTTATCAAATTCTCGAAGTCTATACAACGCAATAATTCAGATTCGATACATAAAATTGAGAGAGCATTTAGTCTATTTTCTTCAGGTATGAAAAAGATCTTTCTGCACTACAGTTAGTTACAGCAATAGTAGCAAATATTCTGTTAGCTATTTCACCATTTGGAAAGAGAAGAAACTATCAAGAATGATATAAAATCTATCAAATTTTAATTTTTATCTATCTGAAAGTTCAATTTCCCCATCCCTTGTTTCATGACGCACAATTTTCTTTTCTTTTTGCGAGACACTTCCGATTTGTAAATATCAGTCATAGATATTTCGAGTGCCTTTTTTTTGAAAAAATCAAATTTATCACGAGTGACGACAACCATTGTTACAAGCCCACGATAATAATCGATCACGTCAGCAATGCTCGTATTAAAATTTTGTAATTGTTGACTCACACCATTGATTCGTGAGAGCAAAAAAGACATACAACAAGCATGAAAGACATTTTTAAATTTTCCAACTGTTTCCTAATTTCTGCAGCTTCCTGCTTTGTGAACACGCTTTCATTTTCACTCATTTCTATTTCCTTTAAAATTTCCAGAATTTCCGGTAAATATCGATCTAAAGCCTCAACAGCGTCATCACGAGCAGACCATCTGGTAGCAGACAAAGATGAATAAAAAAAAATTTACTTGTAAAAGGCTTGAAAGTCTGCAACTTTCAGACCAAAAGCCTGCAGGGTTGCAAGTACTGTTTCTGCCAAGTATTGTCCCTTATGTCCAGAATTTTCTATGAATAACAAGAATCTTTCTACTTGAGTATCATCAGTTTTGACATATCTAAAGACAAAGGCAAGTTGGTCTACGTGTGATATGTCCGCTGCAGAATCAACTATAATTTCATAATATTTTGAAATTTTATTTTCATCAATTATAGCTTTCGTTACTGTTTCTCCCATGAATTTAATTATTTCTTCAT
Source organism: Belonocnema kinseyi (assembly GCF_010883055.1). NCBI lineage: Eukaryota > Metazoa > Arthropoda > Insecta > Hymenoptera > Cynipidae > Belonocnema > Belonocnema kinseyi. The sequence goes on along the minus strand of NC_046661.1, from coordinate 70,066,370 downwards.
ACGTCGTTTTTGATTAGTAAATTGTAGTACCAGAGTCAGAGTAGAGTAACGCAGTGCAACTTTCTGCTTGAGGCCCATAAACGAATGACAGTCTATGTGATTGCCTTTTGTTTAATTTAGCCAAAGAAAGGGCGAATTCTGTATAATTTGTTTATATGAATATCTTACATTATTGTTAATTGATTTAAGCCTTTCACAAGTCTGTTTTATGTGACCGTAATGATAAAAATATGGAGCAAAACCTAAAAAAACATTATGGATGGGCGAGGGGTGAACGCCCTTTTAAAAAATAATTGTGTTCTCTAATTTGCTTATAACTATATGCAAAAATTTCTGATGCATTAAGAATCGATAAAATTAATTTTGGGAAAGTTTCTGTACCAATGAAAAGTATTTTTAAATGAATCGAATTGGAAGAAAACAACGTCGATCGGTGCATTGGCTGGACTGGTCGATCTGCCCAAGCGCGCGTGGAAGTGTTTCGCTCAGATATCTTCGCATAACTTCATAACTATTTTCAGTCCCAAAATGCCAAACAGCATTTTCATCGGAAAAAAGTCAAGCTTTCGTTCAAAAATACTTTTAAAAAAACTGCCCTAAGATAAAAATTGTATAAAACATTGTTTAAACATCGTTTTAAATATATTTTTTAATTAATAAACTATTATTTTCAATGTATTACTTTCAAGGAAAATTAAATATATTTGCCTAAACTCTTCTTTAAGTTTGTTAGAAAAGGGTTAACTTATTATAATAATGATAGATTTATTTTCTCTTAGACAAAAGCGATTGTTTTCAATGAAACGGAACTTTTTGTAGAACAACATTTTTTTTGTTGACATGTAGCTTTTGAAGAAAAGCAATTTATATACATATTTTAACTTTGATTTTTATAAGATGCACATGATTTTTCTGCACATAATTTACCTTCTTGTGACATTTTTGGACTACCGAAATACAGCAGAAAAATCAGAAAAAATGTAATTCTATCTTATTGCGCGCATATTTACAGCCGTTCTAGGGTGTCTACTGTTTCTTAAAAAGAATCCATGACTTTTACAGGTTTTTAAGGACAAAAAATATATTTTTCCAGGTCCATGAAAATTTTGAATTATTTTTTCTCGTAATTCCTTTGGTAATTTATACTCAAAAGCTAGCATCTACTCATTAGCATTCGTGTGACCTAAGAAAGCGGATGTCCAGTATCTGGTCGCATCTTCGTTGACCTTATCCCAATAACGGATTTCGAAATTCACTTAATTTCATTGACTAACAGAGTTTAAACATTCGTCAAACCCTGCAACTATCAATCACTGCTTTTTTACATGATTAGGCGGAACTAATGGAACCTAACTTACAGTGTACAGAACAGTTATTACATGCGGGATTAAAATCACGACACTTTTTAATAATATTTGTAAAACTAGAAGCTACTTGAAAAATACTGCTCGATGTACTTGTTATTGTTGCTTGTTGATCACTTTATATTTCTTTGTTGAAGTGAAACATTAGCAATTTTAACTCACAAGCAGTCTCTTTTGCCTTGTGTTTCTTCCCGTTTTCATCACTTTTCAGGGCAGACTTCAACATGTCATCAATGCGAATATTTGTACAACACCAGGTAACCGAAATAGAACATTTTTCTGCTGGTACTGGTTTAATCTAAATGAATACTATTTTATAATCTTTAGTATAACTGCACTTTTTGTTATTATTTAGCATAGTTTCGATTTATACAACAAAAATAGTTGAACTTTTATTTCCAGAAATATTAAAATTAATTTTTAAAAATATGTTAAAACAGAAAATTTCTTGGTTCACATAAATTGGAATAAATTAAAGCCAAAAAGATCGGTTTGTTACGTAAAAATATTACAAAAAATCACTTAATATCTTTCAACATTTTTATTTCTTACTTATTGAAGTATCTTTTCTTGCACTAAAGTTTATCAAAAATTTGATAGTACCCCCTGTCAATTATTGCTGCATATTTTTCAATATACCACCATCTGTGAAAAATGCAGAAAACATTGATTTGCAAATCCATGTTATAAAAATGGAAAAGTTATAGGAAATGATAAATAATAATGCATTTAACAATAATAAATAATGAATATCCTTTAAAGCACTATTGCAATGTGGCAATTAGTACTATAATATTTTGGTAGCATTACCCAAACTTACCATCGAACTTTTGTGTAATAAATATCATAATATCAAACTTTACAATCAATAATTTCATTGTTTGCAACTGCTAATATAGGAGGAGCCTTTTTAAATAGGAATTATAAATTTCAAAAATAATTCCTTTTTCTTTCCTCGTTCTTTTCCACAACGGCGTTGTACATAAAAGTATTAAAAATGTGAATTAGATGGATTGAATGGATATCATTATAATAAAATATATGCATAAATTTCTATAATTTAAATTTTTTTCGTACATTTTTTGTATAAAATAAACAGAAATTATACTCAGAATTCATTAACTAAATTCGTTTAAATAATATCATTATTGAATAAATGTTAATGATACAGAATATAATATAATCTCGGAAAAACATTGTAAGCTGAAAATAAAGTTGGTTTGAATTATTTTTTTAAGCTGTGCGATAGCAGCCTCGAGTCAAAAATTGTAGTATACCAGGTCTCCAAACAAAAACAAATTTTCTAGTAGACTTTTTTACATATAGCATTTCTATCTGGTTCGCGGATTATCAAATGAACGATTTCGTGTTTTTTATGATTCAATAATTTATTTGAATACTATTTTAAATGATAAATTAAGTGGCTTCTTGATTTTATATACATCATTATGTCTATAAATAATAATTGGAGACTAAATTGTTAAACTACTTCGACATCGTACATCATTCAGATAACATAAGCTCTTATCTATAAACGTCAATATCAGCTGGTATAAGATTGATTGTCATTCTGTATTTCAGTTCCGCCGGAGAAGCCTGTCATTTTGGACAGGTGGAGTCATATTCTAAATAGAACAGCAGGACCGTACGAGGAGGATGACGAACTTTATCTGACATGTCGTGTAACTGGAGGTAAATTTTGTTAATCATATTATTTACTTAAGTACAATGTATAATATTTTAGAGGGATATGTTCACTTCAAAAATGTATTTATCGTGGTTTTCTGACGGTTAAAACAAATTCTTTCTAAACTTCGAGGAGCAATTAATATCTGTCCTAGCCACTTAGTGTAATTAGACATTTATAATATTTCTAGACAGGGTATAAACTACTATAGTTTGTTGTAACAATTGACAGTTACACTATCTGTCTAGAAGTTTTAGGCGTTTTATGAACTACGCAAGTATCTTTAGACAGTTAATAGATTGGAGCTTCACTACCTTTCTAACGATTGTAGTCATTTTATGAAACCGCTAACGTTCTTCCCAGTACACGGCGTAGTGAAGTTCACTGAATATTAGTTTTATCATTCATGATCCCGTGTGAAAATAGCCCGGTTTAGCCATAGCACAAGAAGGTTTCTAGTCGGGGACTGACCGGGCTATGTTTCTTTTTTAAGAGCCTAGATGTGCGCTCGTCGGAGACTCGCTAGGCAAAATTTATGTCAAAACCCCAGTCGGGGGCTGACTGGGCTCTGATCGGATTAATCTGAAGATCAAATGCTCAAACGGTAGCTGGCCGGGCGCTGATTGGCAATTCCAAAATTGTTAAACTTTGTTTATAACTTAATTACTTTTCCTGATTTCATTACGAAATGGATGCGTATACCCGCATGGATGTTCCACGCGTGAAAATATATTGGTTGAATATCTTTTTGGCACCACAAATTTTAAGGTTTCATGAGTTCAAACTTACAAACAATGCATTTTGTGACAACAATTTGATGACACTTTTTTGAAAGTCGAACTGTTTTTTTTTAAGAAAAAAATTCTAAGTTCCATCTTTATGAAAAATTGCAAATGTTCTAAAAAAATTTACATTTTATATCAATCTTAAACGTTGTAAAATAGTATAAAACACCTAAAAACCAAACCTTACACGGAAGTTAAAAAAATTTTATCATTAAAAAATTTTCAACATTTACGATTAAATTTCTGAGTTCCGTCATTAGAAACTTTAAATATTCATAAAAAATTACATTTTCTGTCATTGTAAAAAGTTGTAAAATAGTCTACAACGGGAAATAACAAAATATCACGCAAAGGAAAATTGAAATCGATTTAAATTATTAATTTAAAAAGTATTTTATTGATATTCCGTTTGAAAGTTCGTGTATTGTATATTTGTATAATGCCGCATAATAATAAATAATTAGAAAAAGAGAACTTAAAATTTGGTATCTTCACTTTTCTGAACTGTATCTTATGAGGATGGCTTTCTCAACGAGTTTCAACTTGTCGGTTTAGCGCAGTGGTTAGAACTCCCGACTGCTAGGCGTTATATTTAGGTATAGATATGTAGGTTCGATACCCCGTTGCGTTATAAATTTTATTTGTAATTTAATGTTTAAAAATGTAATATATGTATTTAATCTAAAGAGAACTATTAATATTTAAACTCAAAATCCTCGCAATAATTTAACATTTATGTTTTAAATAACTTAATTCAGTGACTGACGCTCTTCATACAATTGAAACCCGAATCATATAAATCTAGTAAAGCACACCAATTGATCTTGTCCTGGTTACGGTCGGGCTCCCCGGCCAGCTCCCGGTCATGCTTCATGGCCGGACGCTGGCCAGCGCAGCGTGCCGATGCTGGTCGGATTCCGATTAGAAACCCCGGCCACAGTCCGACTCAAAGTCCGGCCCACCAACCAGTTCTCGGCTTAAAGCCGGGCTCTCCGGCCGTAGAATGGCCAGCCCCCGACTTGAATTTCTACCCCGGGGTCAGCTATTTATAGTATAAAAATATAGTTCACTACGAATGGAAAAAGGTTTAAACTAAAACATGTTATCACATTTTATTTTATTACATATAAAGGTGGTAAGATTGCTATTTGCTTAAAATGTATATAAGAGACTCTGTATAAGTATAGTCTTTCTTTCTTCTCTCTTTCAACGTGAAGTTTTAATATAATCGTATTTAAAGTGTGAATAAAAATTTATTATAAGTAAACACAATTTTTGAACTGAGAACGTTTTTTCACAAATTAAGACTATAACATTCTCGCGAATAAATCAAATTTATTCTAAACAGTAACTTTAAAACGCTACATAGTCTCGTGCGTCTATTTTTCGAACTTCTTAATATTTTTAAAAGTTAAAGTTAAAGCTACTTCGGGTGTAAATAATGCACTTTCATCACATACCTCGTGCTTTACACTCTATTAACACTAGATTAAAAGGCAAACTTTTCTACTTTATGTTCATCTCTATTATATTAAATGTACACGGAAAAAATTATATCGCATGAATTACAATATATACCGTAATTCCTACGCTACATATCGTTATTATTGCATTATAATAGCGCAAAATCGTGATATCGTACATTGCCAATTTTTACATTATATACCGCACAATTGTGCAATCTATAGGGTAAGAATGAAAGTTTATTGCGCTATCACATGGTATTTCTTCTTTTGTGATCTCGCGAGGGTTCGAGTAGTGAGCAAGTGATCACAGAAAAAATTAAAGATAAAGTTTACATCAATTCCAGGTGAAAGATTCACTGGAACAAAAGTTAACCTTGCCAGATAAACTTTGCATGAATCGAAGATAATTTCCGACTTTTACCCTTCCTGGATAATCTTTCGCCTTATAATCGCTCCATTTTTATTTGAGATGTAGCGACATTTCATCTGTCAGTTACATTTTGCGCTCTTGCTAAATGGTATTAAATAAGTTCTAATTCGCCTACAATAATGTGACTTATTTCGGAGGAGATATTTCAGTAAGAACAAATTTTGTTTTGTTTTTTGTTGTTGATTCTACAAGTTTTCCCGAAATTTCCTAACTTCAGCGCGACGCAGTCGACGAGTTCATAATTATTTTCCTAACCTCAGTGAAACTTTAAACGAAATATGTTGAATCATTGACCGTTACCAGCCTTACCTGCAGCAAATTTGTATTATTTTCTGTGATCGATTTAAATCTGTTGTCCCGATTTATAGCTCGAATTCACTCATACTTTGCCGTTTTTCCATTGCTCCTAAGGACATCGTAGCAGCCAAAAGCAACAAAACTCAACTTAATTTTTTTCTGTGATATTAGTGCACTATAATATGGTACAAAGCTCTGGGATCTGATTGTACGTTATCGTATTGCATTTTTGTGCAATATAGTGGTTTTGCGATATCTTTTTCTCCGAGTGTATTATATAAATTTCTGTTTCTCAGTCCGAGTGTACTTATGCAGATATTGCAGAATAAAGTATACATTTAATTTTTTTAATTACTTTAATATTGGTTTCGTATTTGGCATAAATCTTTAAAAGCAGTGTGATGTTGCGGATTTCCCGAACATCACAAAAATAAAGTTATCTGAAAATTTAGTAAAAAATACGCTTGGTTTGCATCGAGAGTAAATTCGGCACTCCTTATTATTATTTTTTTTTAGATTTAAGATTTTTTTACCCATGTTTTCTTTTTTTGTTTTTCTTCTTTTTTGTTGCTAAACAACGCTATGAGAGCTTTAGAATTTTGCCGTCTTAAGTGGTGAATCGTAAAGGTCTCCACCACCTCACATTGCGTCATCGACTAGAGTCTGTCGTCACCTTCACCTTTGTCTGAGATCCACGACATGTCTTTGTTGAAAATGGACCAAGGCGATTAACAACTTAATTATGGATAAAGTAGGTAACTTCACCACCTTGCATATTTTATTTTATTTCTGGCTGTTGATGTCGTTTCTCTTATCTATTGTTTTGGGAGTCATGGAGCCCGAAATCACATCTGCCGTTCGAACCTTGGACTTCCGTTCTGCGCTTCTCACACATGAGTGCATTTAGCCACCCAGCTAGTCTCGACTTTCTAAGGATCGCTTTTCCTGCTTTTCGAGAAAAAGGAAAGAAACTTGGTCGATGAATTGGTTCAGCGAGGCAGAGGAAGACACAACGAAGAGAAGAAAAGGCGATAGGGCAGACCAATGGAAACGAGTCTACATGCGGATCTCACTCTTGACCGTAGCAATTAAAATTAGTCCTCTGCGCAGGACACTTATTATTTCGCACATCAATCATGGTTCATCGCGTTAGTATACGTAGATTTCGAAATCAGTCTAGTTTGTGAACTCAAGGTGCGAACCAGGTGCTCCCCGACGATCCGCTGATTAATTTGTACTAAAGTAGGATCTTCATCCATTTCTTTATGGTTTGGCCAAGGAATTAAGTTATAATATATTGATTATATTGTGTTTTAATAATAATTTTACTCCTTGGCAAAATCATACCAACTATTATATGATTGTTATTTGTATTACTCATATTATGAGTCGGTGAAAATTTTTTAACGGAGTGCCGAGTCCGAAATCATGTGCCTTACTATTTTATCTGACTTGAAATGCAACAATGTGCTTTCAGTATCCTAATATATTCCTGTAAAATTGTATCAGCTGAGATCATTCCCCTTTCCCCTATAGACAATTTAGACTCTAAAATGACTTTATTTCATATTTTAGAATATATTAATGTTCTCTCAGTTTCCCAATATATTTCCGTAAAATTGTATTAGCTGCGATCATTTCCTCTTTCCCCTATAGATAATGTAGACCCTAAAATGACTTTATTTAATATTTTGGAATATTTTAATGTTATCTCCGTCTCCCAATATATTCCCGTAAATTGTGTGAGCAAATACAATTTCCCCTTTCCTCTATAGACCATTTAGACCCTAAGATAACTTTATTTCATAGCTTAAAAGATATCAATATTGTCTCAGTTTGAAAATGTACCCCTGTAATTTGTCTTAGCAGAGATCATTTTCCCTTTCCCTTATCGACAATCTAGACTCTGAAATGACTTTATTTTATACCTTAGAATATTTTTAAATGCTCCCAGTTTCTCCATGTATTCCCGTAAAATTGTGTTAGCAGAGATCATTTCCCTTATGAACAATTTAAACTAAAATATGATTTTGTTTTATATCTTGAAATTTCTGGGTGCTATTCGGTTTTCGATATTCCTTTAAAATTGTTCCGACGGAGATTATATTCCCCTTTCCACATACGTATCTATTCTTGTCTAAAATTATGTCCTGAATCGTAAGCCACTTTTCCCCTTTAGAATTATATTTCATTCGAGCCTCTCCCTAATTCCGTTTAATTATTATTGTAATTCTGATTTCTACTTCATTGAAGCCACGGTTCATGTTATTATAAATGTACACCTAAGTCCTTGGGAAATAATAACAATAAGTCCATTTTTTGTATCATTTTGAAGTAAAATTTTGCCAATTTATTGAAACCCGACCCCTCTACCATTGCCTAAGCTAGTGTAGAGACTAAGCTATGCATTTAGTTCGAATTAGAGTTGCTGCCCGATTGGTTTATTTCATTTTATTTTGTTGGTTGTTTTATAGATCGTTTCATTCACATCATTCTTATCTCTCTCATTAATTATCGCCTGAACCTCTAATTGAAAAATTTGACAGATTTGGAATTGTGCGTTTTGAAATTAAGAATTCCATATTCTTGATCTATGAAGGGACACTTTCTGAGTTATTTGTGTTTTTTTGGTATACATTTTTGGTTATCTTGCTTTTAGGAAGTGTAGAATATTTCTTTCGAATCTGTCCCAAGAAAAGGCTGGCGCCCGGCTCCAAGTGGATTTTTTTTAGAAGTAATTATTGAGTAAAGGGCTGGTTGTGCGCAGCAGCTACTCAGAAAAAATCATCATTTTAATAAAGGGGGAGGGTCGGTAAGGCCGGTTTTTGGCCTGATTTATTTTTGGACCAAAAAATCTGAAAAAATCATGGTGGTATCTTATAAGTATCCCGAATCGATTGCACGCTAAACGGACTACCCTCCACCCCCCAGC
>NC_046661.1:70049053-70057309 GCF_010883055.1 Belonocnema kinseyi | reverse complement strand
TCCAAAAAAATACGTTATAGGTTTTTGGAGTCGCTAATTACGAATCTGGCATCCGTTGAACTCTATAGCTTCAGGTTCAAGGTCATTTGAAGGTCATTTGAAAGTAAAATCGAGAAAAAGCGGTAAAAAAATTAAAAAAAAATATGTTATAGGTTTTTGGGGTCGCTGATTATGAACTTGGTGCCCGCTGACCTTTATCGCGTCAGGTTCAAGGTCATAATTTTTAAAGCGTTTTCTCTCGATTTGACCTTCCCATGACCTTAAACCTGACGCGATAAAGGTCAGCGGACACCAGGTTCGTAATCAGCTACCCCAAAAACCTATAGAATATTTTTTAAAAATTTTTTTACCGTTTTTTTTCGATTTGACCTTCAAATGACCTTAAAATGACCTTGAACCTGAAGCGATAGAGTTCAACGGATGCCAAATTCGTAATTAGCGACTCCAAAAACCTATAACGTACTTTTTTGGATTTTTTTACCGTTTTCTCTCGATTTGACCTTGCAATGACCTTGAACCTGACGCGATAAAAGTCAAAGGACGCCAGATTTGTATTCGGCGACCCTGAAAACCATAGTAAACACGAGCGAACCTCAGAATACATGTTTAAGAGTGTCAAATCTCTCGTAAATACAGTTGGTGGGTAGTGGTGTTTCCTATATTTGTAGGGGGGGTGGGGGTGGCTGGGGGGTGGAGGGTAGTCCGTTTAGCGTGCAATCGACTCGGGATACTTATAAGATGCTACCATGATTTTTTCAGATTTTTTGGTCCAAAAATAAATTAGGCCATAAACCGACCTTACCGACCCTCCCCCTTTATATAATTGCAGTCAACAATGTGAATTGATATTGAGTCAGAAGCATTTTTATTGTATTGTAATATCACTTTTTTTAATTATGTTCAATAATGTGTCTTTCTCATCAATTCAATTCTTTTTATTTAAACCAAGAATGTTTGAAGGAATCCGAAATGAAACATTAAATTAAATGTTCTGTAGTAATTTTTTTATAAGTAATATTATCAAGAAGGAATTCTGTCTTAATTCAGCCTGTCACTTACTTGCCGTTGTTTGATTAAAAAATTGGAAAATAAAGTTTCTAAATGGCGACGTAACTTTTAACTTCTGACCGAATCCATTTCGAATCACACAGGGCCTCACACTTGAAATAGCAGAATTTTTTGTGGATGGAGTATGTTGTTTTTATAGAAGAAATTAGGCAATACATAGTTTTCCAAAAAAAAAGAATGTCCAAGAATTTATGCGTACTTGAATTTTGTTCTTTATTTTTCCAAAAAGCTGATTTATTTAGATCTTTATAATTTTCGACGTCATTGAGATATTCACTATTTTCTTTTTGATTCTGATAGCGTTCATTGCCTTCTTTCGAAATTCGCTTGAAAATTTTAAAAAAGGAAAAAGTTAACAAAATGTTTTATTTCGAGTTTTTAAATTTTGAAGAAAAAAAAGCAAAAAGATTTTTGACCAAACCACATCTTTTTTATTCTCATAAATATTTGTGAAAAGTTTATACTAATATAAGAAAGCCATCTTATCAGCATAATGCTCACTAAACCATTTTTCAGGCCGGGCAAATTTCTTTTTTCCTAAAAATGTAATTCTTAAATTTTTTCCGTCGAGCATGAAGGACATCGCAAAAGAACAAGAAAAATTTTTATAGAACTTTTTTAGACGTGCAAACATTCGTCTTGACATTTTTTCGAATCCGTCATTTTTTCATAGAAAACGTAGAAATTTCTATTGTTAGAATAAATCATTTTCTTGTCTATAAAAGCTATTTAGCAAGCATCAAACTGGCAAGTTATCTCTATTATCAAATAACAAGTTCAAAATAAAATTTGGAAAGAAATTTCAAAGTGGGTCTATTGATAAAATCTATTTCTAATTTTTTCAGAAAAACCGCTGCTGTTCTGAATATTTTAAACCTTTTTTCAATTTACCAGCGAATTTTATAAGGTATAGTGGTCTTAAAAACAATGTAGGTTTTGAAAAAACTAAGCACAACATTTGAATACGCATATTTATCATTTTAGAAAAAGATTAGATGACCTGACGTTTTACGACCGTTAGATGGGTGGTCACAGGGCACGGTGAAATCACAACGACAGGCCAAAGAAAACCTCGTGTGTCTTGAGGATACGAAGAGATCCAAAGATGACAGCTTTTTGTATCCATCTGGCAAGTGCCTTGGCACATTTTTGGCACGTTGCACGGTCGAATACACAGGTCCGGGGCTCTCGTGTTGGGGTTTGTTCTCTTACGTAAGCCAAAAAGTTTCGCGATCCTGCCACCACGCGACAAGGCGCACTAGTCGAGAGGAGAAACATTTGAAAATGTGAACACGTTCTCTAACCTCAAAGTCGAATTGACACAGACACATGAGAGTATCGACGCAGTCCACTGCAAATGTTCAATCTGTAGAAAAATGCCGTTTTGGTGTCAGGTGCCGGAGTGCGGAGGAAGCAGTAACAAATTTAAACGAAAAAGAGCTATGTTTAATGTGCCCAGTGATCCTATACTCCAAAAAGAATGGAAATGTTGTGTGCCCGGCGTTATTGTTTTTCTATCTACAGTGTGTGTATGTGAAATGTATTTTCCCGATGAGACTATTATTAGAGAGTGCGTCAAATATTACCAAGAAGGGCGAATTATCTATCCTGCTCTTTTTTAAACATCCGCGTTTTAGAAGTGATGCCAAACCGACAATATTTATGAATCAGTAGTAACAATTTTTTGAGTTAAACGGAAACTTCAATAAGGGAACATCCCCCTTCCATGAGAGTCTCTGGACCTGTGTATACGACCGTGGCACGTTATTATGACTCTAAGATTATCCACATCCACACCGATCACACCGATAATTACTCGAACTGAATATTTTGGATACGGTCGTTGCAAGTCCCTTTTGAGCTTCTTAGCAGTGATGTGATAGTCGGCTCTGGAGATTAATGTCAGGCCTCGATTGGGCAACGGAGGCGGCTTTCCGAAGATTGTTGTTCCATAAAATTTCGCACTTCTCGTTTTGAAATTTTACTCTATTTCTCCCGGAGCGTTCGGCAGGTCAGGGTCAGCATTGGGCGGTCAACATCGTAAGAGCAACGAAGATGGTAATCCAGCACCCGTAGGGCCGTATTATGTTCTATGTACTCAGCATGTACATGACACGCTCTGCATCTATCGCTGGGAACTTCTCGAAATTAGACGCGATCGCAGTATACTAAGGTGTAAATTACGCCGTCCTGACACGAAAAAATGAAACCCTCTGTACTTGAATTAAGCCCTGACGATTTGAGAAAATAAAAAGTTTGGTTTTTGAACAAGGACTGCTCTTCTATACTTCTCTCAAAGTTCCGGTGCATTTTTTTGTCAAGTAGCTCTTGGCGGATTTGGTCAACATCTGCTTTTTTTACTTCTGCTTTCCGAAAAGAAGCATCTAAATGAAGTAATGCACGATCTTTGCAAATAATCTACATTCTACATTTATCCAATCCATAGTGCATACGAATCTCTCTTGTGCACTGCTTGACGAAATTTAGAGCACTCCGAATACAGAAGTATCCAGAAGTACTTCGTAGTGGGAGATATAGGTGATATAGTAGATACAGTTTTCCATAGAGGCATAAATCTCTCTATGCATCTCACTCTACACAGGCTCAATTTTTCGAAAAATCCTGTTGTTTAGGACAGCTTAAAAAATGTTGTACAGTGTGTTCAAACAAGTTATTGGCCGCTGATTCTCTGGGTTAAACAAGGTGCCTTGTTTGGTACGAGTAATCCTATGGCCTTTTAACACATCCTCAGCAGTGATAGATGGAAATAACTCCTCAGGTTAAGCCTGTCGCAAAATTCCTTAAAGCTGATGATATTATTATTATCTTCTTTCAGCTTCATTATTTTCAGGATTTTGTACACCTCTCTGCAAGAAGTCTCTACCGCATTGAGCTTGGGTGGATTTTTAACAGAAACCGAGAAACGCTCTAGAGGCGCGATGGTTTAGCAAGAAACTGTTGATTTTCCCTAATCTATCTTTCTCTCTTCTGTATTTTCCTCTTTGTATCATATAACACCCGTATTTTTTCAACAACAAGCTGATTGATCGTCAGCAGCTTTGATATGTTCAGTGTGTAATTGAAGGTCCTCAGTTCTTGAGCAACTTTTCGAACCTTTTCCCTGAACGGTCTACCAGATGTTTTGTGCTCAATCACACACTGTACACGGGACGCATTCTTTCTTGCCCTAAAAATCTTTGTGCTTTGATTTGAATTATATAAAGTCACCGCAGCACAAGACTTAGATGTTGTTCAGCTCTAGATTTTTAAAATATTTGTACAGGCTTTACAGTAGGGCGCAGTGAAAATGATAAAATTAGTCGAATCGTTTGAGCAAAGCAAACAAAAAATTGTTGGTTGACGTCCGAAAAAAGTAAAAAAAAAAAAATTGAAACCGTTTAATATCTTCTGTTCCCTGTTTTGAATTCAAAATTCAAAATTTTGAAAATTCTCACAAATTTCCCTATTGCTTCAAAAATGATGGCGAACTTTTTTTTATGTATATTTTATTCTGTTATTTTCTTATTCAGACGAAAATTTCTTAACGATGTTTCAAGCATTCAAATATTGTCAATTTTACGTTTTTTTAACGATTTTGACGACTTGCTGAAACTAAGCTTTTATACGCAAAAAATTATGGTGTTATTAGGGTAGAACGATATTTTTGTAGAAATTTGCTGATAGAATCATTATATGTACAAATCCCCCTCCCCGTATTGGGGTGGTGGTCAATACGTAGGGGGATACTTGTTGATGGTATCCGGTTTTTGAGCGAACAGATAATAAAGTGCTCAGGTAAGGGTTCTTTAGACTTATCGGGGGGGGGGGGGGGGGGGGGGTTACATTTCTGATTGCAGATTATATTTTTGATTTAGAACCCAGCGGAGCGCGGTTCTCACAAGCGGTTATATAATATGTAATATATATTGCATATAATTTTTAATATAAACCAAATATATTTGTCAACATAAAATCAATAATATATGTTGTATATAATTCTTTAAATAAATCAAATATCATTTGTAATATACAGGGTGATTTATTTTATCTTGAAACTTTCAAATATCTCGAAAAATAGGCAGTCTATGAAAAAGTGTTATGAACTAAAACCTAATCGCTTTGAGGAGTACATACACTGATGTTAAATATGTTCCCGCACACCGCCCCTTGGGGTGGGGGTGGAGGAAAGTTCGAAATCTTAAACAGGAATCCCTATTTTCTATTACATATTCGAATTCTTGGGATAAAAACGCGCATGATTTGTCTAAGACATTTTTTTCGTTTCGCAATAGATTGCGCTGTAATCGATGAAATTAAATTTTTCATCATTTTACTGTTACTGAGAATGCACGCTTAAGATTTTTCACTACATGTGTTATGGTGGACTCTGTGGGAGTGCGCAATTCAAATTGTTTATTGCTCACTATCACAGAATCCACGCGTTATACGTATGCTGAACCGTGACCGAGGCCGCTGACTTTCCTATACGAACTTCATAATGGCCTAACGAGACGGGGAGAGAGGAAAAGTGCGGTGAACAGAGACTTGCTAATTGAGCCACGCGTGAGCTGGATAATGGTGACGATCCTCGCATCCTTCTTCGCCTACGGACTCGTGCCACCTCTTGTCACTCATGCTCGCTGGATACTCTTAGCCATCCGCGAGACCACTAAATGGTAATTAACAATGTCAGTTGTTAATAAAAATTAAAAATCCATAATGATAAAATCAATCACTTTTTGTCAGTCGCTCAAATTTAAAAATTTCAAATCACATAATGAAAATCAAAATTCAAAAACATTGGTAATACTAACAGTAACTTCATCCATTCCTTCTCAAAATCAATTAGCCTAATATTCTTATCAGGAACCAATTTGTTTTCAAAACTAACTAAACTACAAGAAGAGCTTACCATTTAAAAATTATAAATCAGCCGAATGATTACTGGAATTCTGATTCAAACAAGTATTCAGATCTTTTCACCTTAATGGCTTAGCAACATTGAGCAAAAAACCCTACCGAAACTAACAACACCATAGCCTACGAGGTGCATCATACCTGTTACCTCAAGGTAGTCGCTCATCACTTCTTCCCGATATCGGACTTTAATGTGTCAGGCGAGTGAATTAGTGGTGAACGACGCTTCACGATAACTACGCAACGGACATAAAGATAAAGTCAGAAAAATTTTGTATTTGCACTTGTACGCACAATTGTATGTATGTCTCTCTCTTTCTCTCTCTTTCTCTCTCGTGTCTCTCCCTTCTGGGTATGACGGGGAGTTAGGGACTTAGGTATCAATGATTGTGTTGAGACTAGTGCAAGAACGTGGAAGGTGAAATGGCTTAGCCCGCCATCTCTATTGCTACCGTAGAGATAGGCGGTAGTTCTTAAGGGATATGAACTTGTAATCAAGAACATTTTTAACTATTTTTTTTGGAATGAAGCATCCCGATGCTACTTGTGTATAACCACAGAGGAGTAGATTCGTATACATGATTTATATAACCCTCCCTAAATTTCAGAACTACAAGGGTTAGGGCTGCCAGTCCGGGAGTAGGGTAAAAGATCGAACACCACAAAAATAAAAATAGGGCACTCCCTTCTGGGGTGGTCTATTGGTTTGGGACCTCCAGCAGCGAGCAATAAGGAAAGTAAGGCCTGACGGGCAACTCAACCCCCGTAACTGATTAATCGTTCGTAACAAACTTTGTGGCAAGTGGGGTGATTATTAACCCCATTTCCCTCTAGCATATTTTTTCGAAACCAATTTAAATAATTTTGTGTTTCATAGACAAAAAATGGTGCCGCTTACAGCTGTTTACATAAATGCCTGAGTTACATAATAACTGAGATAACTTCTCTGGTCTTATTTATTAAATAAAACGTGAGACAATTGTCTTATTAATAAAACGTTTTATTAATAAAATAATATTAAATATAAATAAAACGTTTTATAAATAAAACGTTTTATTAATAAAACGTGAGACAATTGTTTGGTTATTATAAACCTTTAAAAATCAAAGCAATCAACTTGCAATACAGGGAGTCTAGACAAGCCTAACGGCCAGTCGAAACTTCCCCAAAGGTTCAAGCCACAAGCCCAAGGGCCAGCACTTAAATACTTTCAAGTGATTTGTCTGTTTTTGAATTTAATTGAGAATTGTTTTGGATCTATGAATAACCGAAAGAAACCTTTCCGATTTTATTTCTGAAATAAAATTGAAAAATGTTTTGCCGATTATTATAGCTATTTGAAACCAATTCAATCCACTTGAAATACAGGGAGTCTAGACAAGCCTAACGGCCAGTCGAAACCTCTCCAAAGGTTCAAGATGCAAGCCTAAGGGCCTGCACTTGAATGTTTTCAAGTGATTTGCTTGTTTTTGAGTTTCGTAAAAAAATGTTTCAGGTTTTATAGATAAACGACAGAAACTTTTCCGATTTTATTTCTGAAGTAAAATTAGGAAAAGTTTTGCCGATTATTATAGCTATTCGAAACCAATTCAATCCACTTGAAATACAGGGAGTCTAGACAAGCCTAACAGCCAGTCGAAACCTCCCCAAAGGTTTAAGATGCAAGCCTAAGGGCCAGAATTTGAATGTTTTCAGGTGGTCTAATTGATTTTGTAATGAAATTAAACTAATTCACTTTCATTTCAGGACTTCAGGAGTGCTTTTGATTCTTATTTATTGAATAATACTCGAGAACAATCCTATAGTTAGAATAATCTTGTCAAATTAAAGTAATTAATCGAAAATGCAAGGAGAATAGACAAGTCTAACGGCCAGTCAAAATCTCCCCTAAGATCCAGGCTGCAATCCTATGGTCCAGCCCCTGGATGATTTCCGATTAATAATTTCAATTTAAGAATCAAGTAGTGGATTGGGCTAGCTAAGGGTGTTACCGATTCTACGTACATTTTATAAAATCAGAAGGACCCCAGAGTCACACCGCACTCATGCCTCCCTTCGCTTCAGATTTAACGGCTGCATCTGAAAGGCGGATCCCTGCCGGAATTAATATACCAGGTGTATACATATGAAACCGGTATTGCCATCTAGCGGCTAGTAGGTACACTTGTAGGCATTAATTTTCTGTTTCCATTTGGGTAAATCGGCGATAGAATCTCATCGAATGCTTGTCGAAGCTTACGGAGAGCATGCTCTTGGTCGAACGCAGTGTAA
>NC_046661.1:70042125-70048953 GCF_010883055.1 Belonocnema kinseyi | reverse complement strand
GCGACTGTAGGAACATCAAATATCCATACACAAGAATCGACAGACTTTTCCAATTTTATTTCTGAAATAACATTGGAAAATATTTGGTCGACTATTATCAGTGCCATTCAACATTTATATAATCAACGTAAAATACAGGGAGTCTAGACGAGCCTAACGGCCAGTCGAAAGCTCCCCAATGATTCAAGATGCGAGTCTGAGGGCCAAGTCGTGAATGTTTTCATGTGATCTAATTGATTTTAAATAAAGTTGAACTAATCTGCCTCTGATTCAGGATCAAAAGGGATTCCCCGACTTTTATTTATTTAATAATACTAAAGGAAAAATCTCTTATTGGAATAATTTTGTTCTGAGGATTAAAGAGGGGGATTAATTTAGCTTTTTCTATCATCCAGCATGAGTAGCGAACAAAATGGATGACTTAAAACGGAAAAAGAAGTTTAAACCAAGGGGAGGGAGACAAGTAAAAAGGCGCCAAGAACTGCTCATACAGCAATTACTAGCAGAAAGCTTCCTGGTTGACAAGTTACTCATCCACGAAGTGAAGGATGTAGTCCAACCCACAGGGGAAATAATTAGTATCCACGTGAAGATACGCTTCGTAGATCCCCCACATCCGAAAGAAGAAGATATCTTCACAGAGAACGAGTGCTCCTGCGAAGTCTATTATTTATTTAACACCTTGCTGAATAACGCCCAACAAAAGTTGGATCGGAAGAAATCGCGGAGTAACGAATCAAAGTCGAAGGCAAACTCCACCACTTTCTTCCCCGATAACGAAGTGGAAGTGATGGCCGATATCCCAATAATCCGAAATACCTCTGATAACAAGATCGATATCGAGAAGGAAATCTGGAAAGAAATCGCTCAAAGATAAATCCACGATTACTCAAAATCGCTATCAGAGTTAGAACATCGATAACAAGAAAAAGAAACAAAAAAAGGGGGGGGTTCGTCGGGTTCTCTATGGATTAGAAGACTTGATACAATTGAATTCGTGGGACCTCTCTTGACTACCGGGTAGGGATACGAGAGAGATAGAGAATAACGAGGGATTGCGGACTTTAAGACCTTATTTCTTTAAAAGAAAAAGAAAATTTCCAAACAATTGATTGGAAATCGAAAGGTTTACACCAATTTTACTAAAGTGCATGACGCACCTAGCGGGGGTTACAAATGTCTTGCGTACAAAAGGTCACACTAAGAGCTCTCCAAAGTTAGCCCATATGTAGTGAAATCAGATTATGCCTTTCATTCTAGGAAACTTCAAATTCGATACAACATATTTTCGACCCTATTTCTTTTTTTCAAGCCACTTACACTCGGTAGGAGGTAAGGTCCAATGGGTCACTAATTAGAAGATAAATTCAGGCTGGATTTCCCTATTTTCGGACAATATTAAAAATTGTTTTTAAATCCTTGTATACTGAGAGAGTTATTTTCGTGAATTAAGGTAAGAAAAGGAAAACGGGTTATCTAAGATGAACTGAAGAACCCTCTCACCGACTATTTTACGTGAAACCAGTTCGAGGCTAGAAGGTAAACAATGCCGAACGGTGGCGCCAGTCCGAACGCAGATTCAAATAAAACTACCACTTACCTCAGCGGTAAAAGTCCTCATATATCAAGTGAAAATACCGGAGCCCCAACAATTGACATTAGTACAGCAATGGCATCTGCACTGGAGGCGATGACCCTGCAGCAATGCACCTTCCATATCCCTACTTTTGACGACAAAAATCCCCCTCTAAAGGACTTTCTTTGGGATGTGTCAAACAGTTCGTTCTACGTGTACGAAACCTTCGAACTGTCCTTTGTAAAAATAGTCCTTAGCAAGCTGAAAGAAATTGCTAGAGAAAGCGTAAGGAATAAAACCTTCAATAAAATCCAAGATTTGATTAAACGAAACGATTTGAACCAACAAAAAAGTACCAATAGTACTTTGAATCAATAGTGAATCTGCGAATGAAGCAAGCAGAAAGCGTTAGGCAACTTCAGTCTCTACCTTCCATTAATCGTGAAATAAGGAAACAAGTCCAGCGCGTGCAAGATCACCTAGTCCCTACTCAGGACAAATCGCGGGAATTAAAAAATGGGCGAATGGAGAGGATAAATAGTGCGACAAATGCCTCGCACAGCAATCCAGCTCTACCAACTCAATATCCCTTTTACACCCCAACTCATCCAGCCTGAAACCCTCCATATTCACCTAATTCCCCTTTTCAAAATCAATTCCGTCCAAGCTACGGTTATCCCTATCCACTAACGTACCCTCCCCTCCAAGATTATCCTCATGATAACACAAAAGGACAGTAGCTATTAGCGGACAGGCTCCAGATTCTTCGAAATTATGCAGGCCCGTCTCACCGAAGCCTTCTTTAAACTACAAGGAGACCCACCGTATGGACGCAACAGCAAGTCCGAGTCCCAGAGAGCGTCCCAGAACGGTGCAATTTCTAAAAGACCATTTCGGGTCCTCAGAGCTGGACGAGGAAAGGAAGATTCACCAGTTGTTGGACTAACTTCTCCAGAGCTTCAGTGCTCGGAAACTCACTCACCATTCTTGGCAAACCAGTGAAGTTCCACGTCGTAGAAGACATTTTTCCTATATCGGCTGATACCGCTAGTCAATCAAGACCTACTAGAAGGATACTTCCCCAGAGTCGATACAGACGAAGGAGTAGTGAATAAAACTAATGGAACTTCCTATGTTTACGCCTATAATATCGCTGAAAAAGAAATTGAGATGACTCTACCACCACAGGAGATAATTCCTTTTGAATACTGTGAGTTTCCCGGGGAAGAATCATGCAATTTAGATGTCGAGTATCGTCCAGATAACGAAACTCTAGAGTTAAATCAGTCACGCAGTGGATGTGTTCCCGGAGAGACTCTGAATATTACGAACAAGATCCAATATCAAATTTCGACGATAGATGATGCAGTGATGTCGAGGAAGCTATATCGTCACGCACAAGATGTACTTGAAAAAATAGATCTTCAGATTTAAAAGCATCTGAAAAGCGGTGTTATCTGCCATTCGAAATCACCTTATAATGCACCACTTATAATAGTTCCCAAAAAGATGGACGTTTTTTGAGGGGGGGGGGGTAAGAAAATATCGGGTTGTTATAGATTACAGAGTCCTTAAGAAAAAAGTAATCGGTGACGCCTACCCTTTGCCTAATATTACCGAAATACTAGACCAACTAGGGCGAGCGCACTACTTTACAGTATTCGATCTGGTGACTGGATATCATTAAATTGAAACTCATCCAGACGATAGGGCTAAAACTGCAATCCACACTCGAAGAGGATATTTTGAATACTTACGAATGCCCAGGGGTATAAAAAACATTCCTGCCACCTTCCAGCGCCTTATAGACAATGTTCTGAAGGGGATGCTCGGTTCGGAAGCCTTGTTGTACTTGGATGTTATCGTAATCTATTCGGAAACTGTAGAGGAACACAACGAAAAGGTTCGGAGACTTTTCAAACGACTAAAAGAAGCAAATCTTAAATTGCAACCAGACAAATGCGATTTCTTTTGCACTAAAATCGCATATTTAGGACACTTCCTCAGCAGCGATTGAGTGAAAGCTAACTCGGAAAAAGTTGCCGCTATAAGAAATTTTTCTAGGCCCAGAACAGCGAATGCGATCAGGCAATTCCTAGGGCTATCAGGATATTATAGAAGATTTATTGAAGACTACGCCAAATTAGCAAAACCTTTAGCAGAATTACTAAGCAAAGACGCTAAGTTCATATTATGATCCGAACAAAGGCGAAACTTCCGTAAGCTGTGCACTTACCTCTGCCGCGAACCCATTCTGCAGTACCCTGATTTGAATAAAACCTTTAAACTGACCACTGACGCTTAGGAATATGCACTAGAAACAGTTTTGACCCAAGAAAAAGAATCCATGGATATGCCTATCGCATATTACTCGAACATAATGGGCCCCACTGAGCAGCGTCACTTCAAGTCTGAAAAAAGAGTGCCTGGCCGTGTTATGCGGTGTGGTGAATTTCTGCCCATATTTATATCGGTGCGAATTTATTTTAGCATGCGACTATGAACCCGTCCATTGAATGACATGTATTGATAACCCCGGTCCTAGGCAGCTTTGTTGGCGCCAAAAACTCAGGGAATACCAATATACCTTCGAGTACAAGAAGGGACAGTTGCACCGGGGATTAGAGGCCTTATCTGGAAACCCTATCGGACTTGACAAGGGAGAAGTGTCAACGGAGGCTGAAGACTCCACCGATTCGGATGATTCAGTCCTCAAGACACTCAACACTACTAACCTCTCAGGACGGAATGCTCCGCAACATTCAGCTCCTCCAACTAAACCCAACAAGGTCGATGGTGAAGCTGAGCAAAGTATTCGGGGTAAAGGGAATTACTACGTCCGAGTACCGCTCCCAAACTAACGGTCCAAACAGGTGATCGGATGATGGAGGCTGCTGGAACCAATATATCGCGACATCCAGGACCACGCACCCAAAGTGGCCTTTCCAATTGCAGGACCACATGTGAGCATTGAGGAGTTAGCCAAAGTCGAAAAGACTCAGCGCACGTACATGCTGATAACCCAGGTGGAGCATGCCCTATGTAAAAGAATAAATAAATACCTTTCATGCTCAGGCATTTTCTTTATTTATAAAACGCCCACTCACCATAACTATGAGGCTCAACTATTGCTAAATGCATCTCTAAAAACCTTCCGATTGTGAGACATACAGGTGTCGTTTGAACATCAACCGTACTGGAAGGTCATACCATCTTTAAGTGCTTGGATATATTCAACACCTAATGCAATGGATGCCGAGCTCCATTGCCCTACATAACCATCAGTTCATATTAATCTGCATGGTCTAGGACTGATCCAAATCACCTACAAAATTGTCAGGCACAGCTCAATATGAATTTTCTGTCAGTGACGATACAAATTCTAAGTATCACTCTTCGAAGGACATGAATGAAACTTCATTCGACAATCTACTTTCAGCAGCATCGAGGATAAGAATGCCGAATCAGACACTACAAACCGCATAGATCGCTGATCTTCCCCCTTAATCGCCCCGAATTCTCATAAGTGCCAGTACTGTGGATACATGGACCTCAACACCAAATCCTTCTTAGTACTGCGCCAGTGTAGTGTGGTGATATATAAAAAGGGAATGAAGTCCCATAAAGTATGCCATAGTGAAGAATCAGTGGTATGGGTCATAACTAGAATAACCGAACTCTAATCAATAAATTGAGTGAGTACGAATAGGGATTTTTAATCTTAATAAGGAAGCCTAATGCTAAACTGGGCAAACGAATCCTTACTTACTAGCGTAACTATACCTATACTTTGGTCGGCGTAAAATGATGAACCTGACCCATTATAATCCTGTAAGCGAAAATGAACAGCCTCGGACACTGGTAACAATCGAGGACGCTTCTTCGAAATTCCAGGGCGGGTTTGTTTACAATGAACTCTGTGGGGTGCGCAATTCAAATTGTTTATTGCTCACTATCATAGAATTCACGTATTACACGTATGCTGAACCGTGACAGAGGCCGTTGACTTTCCTATACGAACTTCATAAAGGCCCAACGAGACGAAGAGAAAGGAAAAGAGCGGTGAACAGAGACTTCGCTAATTACGCCACGAGCGGGCTGGACAATGTTAACGATCCTCGCCTCCTTCTTCGCATACGAACTCGTACCACCTATTGTCACTTATGCTCTCTGGATACTTTCGGCGATCCGCGAGACCACTAAATGGTAATAAACAATGTCAATTATCATTAAATATTAAAGATCCACAAGGATAAAATCAATCACTCTTGGTTGGCCACCCAAATTTTAAATCACATAATGAAAATCAAAATTCCAAAAACATTGGCAATACTGACAATAACTTCCCCCATTCATTCTCAAAAGCAATTAGCCTAATATCCTTATCAAGAACCAATTTGATTTTGAAACTCACTAAACTACAAAAAAGCCTACCATTTAAAATTCAGACTCTGTTAAAACCCTACCAAAACATGGCCTACGAGGTGCATCATATCTGTTACCTCAAGGCAGTCGCTCATCAATTTTTCCCGATATCGGAATTTTAAAGTGTCACTCCTAGAAGTACGTGTTTCGGAAGGGCAGTGCTTAACAAAGAGTGTTTTTGCGACGTTATATTTAAAAACCAATAGATGGAAATCTAATAAATTCAAAAATATATTAGCTGTGTGCAGCGAAGGTCAGAAAAATTTTGTATTTGCACTTGTACGCACAATTGTATGTATGTCTCTCTCTCTCTTTCTATCTCGTGTCACTCCCTTCTGGGTGTTATGGGGAGTGAGGAAGTTAGGTATCAATGATTGTGTTGAGACTACCGTAGGAAAATAAAAGCAGAAATGGCTTAGACCGCCATCTCTATCGCTACCGTATAAATAGGCGGTAGTTCGTAAGGAATATAAACTTGCAATCAAGAACATTTTAAACTATTTTTCTTTTTGATTAAAGCATCCCGATGCTACTTGCGTATAACCACAAAGGAGTAGAGTCGTGTACATGATTTATATAAGCCTCCCTAAATTTCAGAACTACAAGGATTAGGGCTCCCACCTTGGGAGCAGGGTAAAATACCGAACATTACAAAAATAAAAATAGGGCACTCCCTTCTGGGGTGTTCTATTGGTTTGGGATCGCCAGCAATGAGCAATAAGGAAAGTACCAGGTGTATACATATGAAACCGGTATTGCCATTTAGCGGCCAGTAGGCACACTTTTAGGCACTGTCGGAACTTACCATTTGTGCTAATTGGCGTATT
>NC_046661.1:70021413-70042025 GCF_010883055.1 Belonocnema kinseyi | reverse complement strand
GCGACTGTAGGAACATCAAATATCCATACACAAGAATCGACAGACTTTTCCAATTTTATTTCTGAAATAACATTGGAAAATATTTGGTCGACTATTATCAGTACCATTCAACATTTATATAATCAACGTGAAATACAGGGAGTCTAGACGAGCCTAACGGCCAGTCGAAAGCTCCCCAATGATTCAAGATGCGAGTCTGAGGGCCAAGTCTTGAATGTTTTCATGTGATCTAATTGATTTTAAATAAAGTTGAACTAATCTGCCTCTGATTCGATGACTGGTTTGCTTCAAAAAACGAAGATTTTTTTTGGAAAGGTATCCATAAATTGCCTGAGAGGTGGACAAAATGTGTAGCCAGCGAGGGCGCATACTTTGAATAAAATATTTGTTATCATTCTCTTGAAATAAATGTGTTTTTTTCTTGAAAAAATACCGGTTTCATATGTATACACCTGGTAAGGTCTGACGGGAAATTCAATCCTGTAACGGATTACTCGTTCGTAACACATTAACAATAAAAAAAAAACACCATTTTCATTGTGACATGACTGACCAAGGAAAAAAAACCATTTTTCGAATCGCTACATGCCAAAACGTATGTCCGTTCTTGAGAAGTAATTATTAAGTAATACGTTTACGTTAACAGTGTTTCCTGAATATTCCAAAATTTTAGCTCTAGCATTATTGCAGATTGAGGTCTGCGGATGCCATGGAAACATTACGATAGTGTTTACTTTTTTCTTTCCTTAAATACAGTAAATTAGAACAAATAAATTTAAGACAATACTCATTTTAGTTAGATCAAAGATTATTCCGAATACTACTTTATAATGGAGTATCTAACCATACGAGAAAAATTGAAATGGTTCTGGTGTATGGAGAAGCTGGAAGAAATCTTTAAAATGCTGTCAATCTCTTCGCTCAGCTTTTTCCAAATAGAATTGTGTCACGTTCTTCATTTTATCGTACTTAATAAGTGCATTGAAGGCAAAGGTCATCATTTTGAGCATTTAATTTAATTAAAAGGCGATTCCCTGAGTACCTCAAATCGTGGGAGGTGAGTGGACTCACGTTAATCAAGCACCCCGAATCGTAGGAGATAAGGCGACTCACGTTAATCAAGCACCCAGAAGCGAACAGAAAACTGCTACGTCTACGTCGTTGTTCCTAAGTTACGCTAAAAGTAGTAGTATCTTTTAAGGCTAATTTCGAGTATTGCAGGAACGTAAGCGTGTATTCTCCGTAACAGTTAAATGAAGAAAAATTGAATTTCGTCGATTACAGCGCCATCTACCGCGAAACGAGAAAAATGTTTCAGACACGTCATACGCATTCTTACCGAAAGAATCCGAACATGCAATAAAAAAGGTTCAACATTCACGTATAGAAAGTCCTATCTATTGATTTAAAAATTCATCTTTTTATTTGAAAATTTTACTATTAACTTCTAGGTTCACAATTTATTTCCTTCAGGTAAAATTTAACTATATTGTTCAAAAATCTCCTAAATAGGCAAAAAGTTTTGTTTCTGATTTACATATTCGCCTTTAAATTGAATAAAATTTTCTGTTTAATTCTAGGTTTAATCTCTTTTGATTAAGATTTCAACTATCTTGTTGAAGATTCTTCCGTTTGGACAGAAAGTTCCATCGCTTCATGTAAACACTTTCTTTTAATTTGAAAACTTTCTGTCCAATTGGGAGAATCTTTAACAAAATAGTTGAATTTTTAACCAAAAGAGATCAATTCCGAACCTAGAACTTTATTAACAATTTTCAAATTTTGAGGGCGCCTACGGCGCGCGTCTGTTAATTCTCGTGCTTCGTGCTCGGATATTTATTCTTTTCATTTGGAATGCTTGAATAAAGCCTTACCGAAAAGCTCTCTTTTAGATCGCAGTATTTCTATGTGTCTTCATATTCTGAATTTTGTACTTAATTAAGTATAGTTAAATATTAAGATTCTCAAAGATCTGCAGGATTTGAGGTTTGTTCAAACTTTTTTTTTCATAACTTTGGTCGTGTTTCACAAATTTTTCATAAATTTTTTCTATTTTCAATGTTATTTTTCACAAATGAAGCAAAAAGTACGAGCCCTATCAATAAATTACTGTTAAAAAATTTGTAGATCTTTTTTGGATACAGAATTTTTTTATTAATCTTGTTTCGTATCCTGCATAGTTTAACCACAAAATGGAATTTTTTATTTTTGTTTATTTTCTGTGCAATTAAAATTTGAATATTCGATTTTCCAAGAAAATCCAAAAAGTTGTTATTATAATCTTGTAGGGCTTTCAAAAAGCAATTTTTTTGCCTTTCTTCATATCGTGCGTTATTTGGCCGGAAATTTTGATTTTCGATGGATTTAAAAAAAAATGGGAAATACTATAACTCTGAGAATATTCGCTTTTAAGCTTCTTTTTTTAACATTATTTGCAAATTCCGAAAAAGTGATCTTAAAATGTTAGAAATGCGCACACTTTTTGAATTTTCATCCAAAATGGCTGGTTAACAAACTGCTCCATTCTTTTAGGACCTATAAAAAGTGGGCCGAAGATCGATTTGCTCCGTTCGTTTTTTCAAAAGTTATCGTGTTTACGGACGGACGGCCGGAAGAAAAGACGCTATGGTGTCAAATTTGCCGACAATTCTTTCTCAATCATAAATGATAAGAATGTAAAAAGATAGGACTTTCAATACGAGAATATTCACCAAAATAGTAGTTCGGTTTTTAACCAAAAGAAATTAATTCTGACCCCAGAATTAAATAACAATATATTCGAATTAAAAGGCGAATTTTTAATCCAAAACATTGAACTTTTTGTTCGAAATAGATGGGTGTTCATCAAAATAGTTGATTTTTCTACCACAGAAAGATGACCTTTTAGGAAAATTTAGAACAAAGCTACTACAAAAGTGAAAATGAATCTGGTAAATTCCCGATTTTCATCTAGACTCTAGGGTAATTCATTGGCCACTCGACTAAATTTAACTAGCTATGTATAATAATTGTAACACAAATAGGCAGCATGCACAAACAGATATCAAGGTTAAATACTAGATAGTTAGGAAAAACAAATCTGGTTCATTGAACTTGCAAATTTTAGCTATCAAAATGGCATGCTTCGCTATCTAACAGTTGTATAGTTTTATGTAGGCCCTTTGGCCTCCCTAAGCCGCTACTATCTGAGCTCTGATTCCGAATGATGCATGGGTCAAAGCCAATATCAGATTGTGTGAGTGCACTATGCCTACTATGGCCTCACGAGGCACACGTGTAAAGAGTTGAGAGGCTGCCCTCATTTACCGACCAAGTCTACTCATCACTCGTCACCTTACTATCAAATAACATTTCTAATGCATAGTGACTCTATTTCTCTCTGATACTGGGTATAATGAATTATGAAAGACTAGATTTTGACAAACGGAATTTCATAGTAAATGAATTAGCAAAATTTCTTAATGTCTACAAAAAACCCGTACATGATTTCTTGACATTCTTACCCAGGTCTTCTTCTAAGTCATATCATGTAAAACTAATGGGTGAAGCATTGCAGTTAAATTATATAGGGTAAGTTTGTGTATTACTGCTGAAAAATAATCAAGATGACTTTAGTAGACAAAAAACGAGTGTTTGAATAAGACATTCGTTACGCACTAATTCGTGAATCAATAATTGGCATTTAATTAATATAACTCATTAGATAAATCCTGCAAATAAATCAAATTTACACAAAAAACGCGATTCTACCAAAAATGTTCAATGTGGGTATTAGTGCGGGTTTCTTATCTTTACTTATAAAGGACCCCGCAGCAAATGTACATGAAATGGCTTTCGGTCGATTTTGATTAAACTTCGTAAAATTGTAGTTCTCAATGTCTCGATCAAAAGTGTTATGGAACACAAAGTCCAAAAATGGACAGTTTTCGAGTTATAGAGGGTTAAACATCTAACCCTTTTAGGAAACATAACCAAATATCTCGAAAACTGCAGCTCTGCGACAAAAATGTTCCCTATGAAAGTCATTGGGCTCTAACGGGGAAATACAAAGAAAGTCATGGCCTTTCATGTCATTTTTCAAGGTCATTCAATTTGAACGTGTCATTTATTGCTTATATTCAGCCAATAAATACATGATATAAAGAGGAAATCAATATAGAACCCATAAAGTCAAGAAATGAGAATAACTTAGTCAATAGTCAATATAATAATAATATAATATTTCCGTTACAGCACTTGTGCACATATAATCAGTGTATTATGGTTCTCGGGGTATGCTCGGCATCAAAAAATAATTCGCTTTCCATCACAAAGACTGATTCAGACCGTAAATGACGCAGGAAATCGATTGCCAGCAAGAGATATTCAGTTTCCAGAAGTTACCTTCATTGGCTAGAATTCCAGAAGTTGCCTTCATTGGCAGTTTTCGAGATATTTGGTTATGTTTCCTAAAAGGGTTAGATGTTTAACCCTCTATAACTCGAAAACTGTCCATTTTCGGACTTTGTGCCCCGTAACACTTTTGATCGAAACATTGAGAACTACAACTTTACGAAGTTTAATCAAAATCGACCGAAAGCCATTTCATGTACATTTGCTGTGGGGTCCTTTATAAACAATTATTTTCAATTACAAGATTGTAACATTGGGGACCCACTGCGACTTTGACAGGCATTATCACTGACGACTAAAAAAGTTTAGTTTGAACGTTATGATATAGCGTCTGGATGAATAAATTGGTTAAAAACATAGATACTTGAGTTGATTCATTAGTGATGGGTATAAATAAATCACGTAATAATTTTCTGAATTGCTTCAAAGCATTATATACATTCAGAACATTCTAAATCATTATTCATATTTAAAACCTCAGTAAATAGAGCATCCGCAGTAATACCTACACTTAATCTAGACGTACTAAAAGCACAAAAGTTTCTCTCTTCGAAAAGAATGGTAGCAATTATCAAATTCGGTGCTTTATTTGAAAGGACTGCGCTTCTGTCATTGTAACCCCACTGCCTACGATATTTAGTGTTGCGTTCTTGAAGGGCGATTTTTCTACGACTTGAAAGTTTAATAGAATTTATCCAGGTTTTAAAAAAGTCAATAAATCTTATATGCTAAGTTATAGGCCAATTTTTATACTCAACGGATTCTCTGAGGTGTTTGAGATCTGCATTTATGACATATTTTAGCTTTGGACCCACTCCGTCGGCTTGCGGGTTCGATTCCCGCCTCGCACTCTGGCAGAGCATCGGTGGCCCATGAGGCGAACACTAGCCTAGCAAGGGAGTTGTTCATCTCCGGAGAGCCGTGGGACCGGTACCTTCAGACAAAAAGATTTTCTCTAAGTACTTAAAGCTGTTGCTCTTGGTGGTTCGGAATCCACCTTAAACTGTAGGTCTCCCTCCAACCACCAAGTAAGTGTGTGGGAGGTGTGTAAAGTAATGGGGAAGGTGCAAGAAAAATGTAAAGCCTTAGGAGACACATTAGAAGCTTCCATTCCATTAACTAACTTGGTGACTTTTTGTAACATATATCCTCTTCGTTGTACCAATTTCGACAGGCGGATGTAATTTATAAAGATGTTAGTACAGCATTTAAATCCATAGGTGATAGTAGTTTTATAATAAAATTACGAACATTACGTTATACAATGACGCTGATGAAGATCTGTATCCGTTTGTGTACCAAATACTGTACGCTAATAGTAACAAAAATATTCTTGCCAATTACCACGTTGGATAATAGTCATGTCCTGCAGAATAATGTTGCATTTTTTTTTAATTAACGCAGAACAAACTCACTATATCTACATACTCGTATATATCGAAATGCAAATTTAGGATTTTTTGCCAAAAAAGGATATTGTCAAATTTGATTACTGCATAGAGTGTGTTATCTTTGGCATATTATGTCACCCACAAATTACGTTTATATTACAAGTCGAGGAAATTGTAAGCAGCGCTAACAAAGCCCTGAGTTCTATGTTACGAATATTTATAAATTTAAAATATGTGGGTACATTGAAAACACTGTTTAACACAACGATCAGATTGAAGCTAGAATACGCATCGGCGGTTTGATCACCATGGCACTTCAAGTATGTGGTGGTAATAGAAAAATGCCAGAAAAGTTTCTTAAAGTTTCTCTCGTATAAAAAGTATGGGTACTTTTCTCCACCAAGCTCTGACTACGATCAAATTATTAGAAAATTTGATGTATGAACGCTCGAAAATAGGCGAACCTTCATGGAAATAATTTTCTTATTTAAAATTGTTCAGATCACCAGATCACAGTTGCCATTTTACTTGCTAATAGCTTCCACTGGTTGAATGCAGGGGTCACCACTCCACTCATTATGCAATAATATCAATCATATGTGTTTAGCAATACCAAAGACTGATCTATTCTTCATAAGTATCTCGGATTTTACCAGCATGAGCAAGGCCCGTGGATATATGATAAGTACTTCTAAATAAGTTAAAATAGGAATAGAAATAGAAATTATGAATAAGTTTCATGCTTAGAAACCTATAAAATCCTTGTAAAGATAACCCTAAAATTGGTCATTTGACTGTTGGGCTTGAAATGTTCAAATAAATAAATGAGAGAATTACACTATGACGCGAATAAAATATCAATTTACTTGGAAAAATTTATAAATTTCGATTTTTTTAACATTAGGCGTGACGCATGAGATAATTGGGAGATTTTCCATATTGTTCCGTATTTTACGACAAACGCCGAAGTAATGTGATGACGTTTCTGCGCATGCTGTGCGAGTTTAACGTTACCGTTTTCCGCTATCCGACGCTCGTTAGCGTATCATTTAGCGTTTAACTTATCCTGAGAAACGCTATACAAAATCTTCCTATTAAATCAGATCAAGTTTTTGTAACCAACCGTGGCTAAGTGAAAAGTTCTATATTCAGCCGAACGAGTGAAGTAGTGACTGGTAGCATTAGCTTGAGGAGACGTGGAGTGGGAAAGCGTATCTCGCTCTAGAGTACAAAGTTCTTCTGTTTACTTTGGCAACTGGATCTAAATTTCTGTTTATAACTACCGCAACTTCTTTGGTCGCCTTAAGAGATTATTCCATCCCTTTCTCTTTTCCTTCTCTCGCTATCATCGGTATCAGGAGAAATTCTCTCTCATCCTTCTTCTTCAAACAAATTCGATTCCCCTAGTCAACCGGGATCTCACTTCTCAAACTGACACACCTAAGGTAAATCAATGTATCCCTGATCTTTGCACAACGCTATTGCTCACATCTCTAAAACAACATCTTTTTCAGCACAAAATTCTGGTATCTACGTACAAGGAAAAAGTTTTTAAAGCATTTGATTATAGGATATTTAATAGCACTAGTAGATAGCAATACAAAAAGATGAATTTAAATGGTGTTGCTTTCCACTTTTTAAGTTACTTTGAAGACCGGAATTATCTTTGGAATTCACAAGATAAATTTGTATGCATTATCAGAAGCCGTCTTGAAACCATCATCTTTGTTCGTTGGCCTACACTGTTAAAAATTTCTGTTGTGATTTGACAATAAATTTAATGAAAGCTGATTACCAAAACGTAATGTAATTTTATAATACATGAAGTTGTACCGTCACAATATAGTATTTTGAAATTATAACAAATGTCTTGTAATTTCACAACATCCAAAAGAATCTGCATCACAATAAATGTATTGTATAATTAAAATGCATGTATTGTAAAATTTCAATACATGTATTATAAAATTACAAAACATGTTTTATAAAATTATATTACATGTATTGTGGAATAACATTACGTGCTGGTAATAAGCTTCCATTACATTTATTGTGAAATCGCAACAAAAATTCTTAACAGTGTAGAATTTCATAGGTTTTAAAAATCAATCTACAGTTGCGATTAGAAGTAGAATTTTTTATTTTTTTACTTGAATAAAAATATCCTTTTGAGGTATGGGGATGCTGAATTAGAATTAACAAACTGTTATCCAAAAAAGTTATTCATTTCGGAGGAAATTAAGTTTTTGTTTGACCATGTCGCGGTGTAACAGATTGTTTTTCGCTTTTTTGCTCTTAAAAGTGATTAAATGTGATTATTTTTATGTTGAATTTGACATTACTTGAAAGAAGTTTGGTTCGTGAATAAAAACCAAACTAGCTACATCACAAAAACTTCGTAATTAAAAAAAAAACAGAAAATTTGAAAAGTTTTCAAGTTTCAGGTTAAGATGGCACAGGGATTTCAATAAAAAACAATCAGTTTTTCCATTTTCATTATTGAGGACCGCTTTATAAGAGAATTATTACTTTTAAAAGTCAGAAAATTAAGCGCAATATAGACTTCCTTAAGAAACAGAATGAAAAATCGGAATTTAGGGAAATATATTTTCATCTGAAGCAAAAACAGAAGTTAGTATTTTCGCGGTAACTTTTAGAATGTCTTGATTTTTATTTTTATACCACAAAATAATATAATCTCCAGCAAAAACTTAAAGTTTGAAAACAATCGATAATTATGCAAAATGCTGTCAAATTCACTAACATAACCTACACGAATACACATAACTCACGAAAACATTACATGTTACTCTGAAAATACCAACTTCGGTTTTTTGCTTTCAGACGAAAAACATATTTCGCTAAATTTCAATATTTTATTCTCTTTCTGAAAGAAATAAAATATTCTACTCCAATATTGCACGAAATAAAAACATTAATATTTCAGCTGATACATATAATATGGCGCTGCTAAATATGTCCGCCGCTGCTGCAGCGGCGGACACGCGAAGCTTTCGATTGACAGTACGTGTATTTTAATTTCACTTCAAAATACAAAAATGGTAATTTCACATTACATTTTGTATTGTGATGTATTGTAAAGTCCTAAAAATTTTTAACAGTGTACTTTTGCGAACCCGAGAAGGACAATCTAAAAGACTGAAGTCGTTTTATAATTCCCTCACTACACAAATGCATCAGAATAAGGACAAACATAAACGTTACAGTAACAAATGGTCTAATTGGGAACATGATTTCTGGTCAGTTTATTCAGGAAAATATTATTACGCGATCTTCTTTCACTCCTCATATTTCGCATTGTGTGTAGCCATACAAACCTGTGTGACCTTGCATACCGTTTATTAGAGACCAAGCTTGCATGTTACAAAAAAATGGTGAATACGCGCATTCAAACTTTGACTCAAATTTGAAACGCTAATATCGTGTAAATTGTTTACTTATGCAATGAAATCTCGCAAAGAACCATCCACGTAGACAAAACCAGATTTTCTTTAATTTTTTTTGCTAATTTAGGTAGTTCCGGCAGCAATCTGCGTCATCAAATCTTCAACAAGAAATTCACATGATCTTGTTCGATTTAATTTATTACAGCCAAAATACGCAGCTTATTTATTTCTTGTGAATAACTTTAAATAACGTCTACAAATTTTCTCAATGAATTTGCCTTCAGAATAGAATGAACTACTAAATTCATCTCAATCTGATTGTATCATTTCTACCACCGAACAATATGATCCATTAGATATCTCGGAATGTAAAAGTATTTAAATTTGGTGTATTACGGCTATGTAAAGGAAACCTAAAAAAAAATTTCCACATTATTTTTCGCACAACATACGTGTACACGAAATCTGATATAGAGTTAAAAATTTGAGAAACTAAATAAAATGCTCTGAAAAACGTTCACACAGGGTATCCGAAGAGTATTTTTGTTCCTTGTAATGGTTGACAGAAAAAAATTTTAATCGAAAAGTTCAACCAAACTTTTAGTCCGCTACGTATTCTGAGTACGACAGCTCATCAAAACTGCATGTAGGTAAACAGCTAGTTGCAAGTGTTCATGCGACCACGAAAAGCAATTTCCCCTGCCACGGTAA
Source organism: Belonocnema kinseyi (assembly GCF_010883055.1). Classification (NCBI taxonomy): domain Eukaryota; kingdom Metazoa; phylum Arthropoda; class Insecta; order Hymenoptera; family Cynipidae; genus Belonocnema; species Belonocnema kinseyi. Next base: position 70,032,124 of record NC_046661.1, on the reverse strand, counting down.
CTACACCTTGCTCTGAGCATAACAGAAATGCGATTATGAATATGTTTGTTTAAATAGGATGTGCTCAACTTTTATTTGCACCATGAAATAACTTTGCAAAAAATTAATTTCTTTATTCAAAGATGTTTGAGATAAAATATTGGCTTACCGAAATTTAGTGAAGGAAAAAAAGGTAAATGCACACTACGTTCTCCGAAATTTAGTGAGCGTAGCACAAATAATTTGAGTGAGCCTAGATAATTCGTACATTATTCCAAATAATCAGTGACCGTCCCTGATTTATATAAAATTCAATCAAATGTTTTGAATTTTGTGAATTCTTCTGAAAGCATGGAAACCTCTTCATCTATTTCCAAATCACTCAACTTTAGTCGACAGTGACCGACTACTAAATTAAGATGACTAGCTTTTTTGATTTGGCTGAATTCTGTAGAAGTCTTTGAATTTCATTTGAATGTTAATATATATTTAGGATATAATTTCATTTATTTTCTAAATTCTTCTGAAAACATGGAATCCTCTTCAACTATTTTCAAATTCATCAACTTAGTCGAAGGTGAACTAAGACATTTACAATATTTCAACGTGAATTCTAAAAGAATGTAAAGAAATTTAAAAAAGTTTAAAAATTACAAAAGATTTCAATTAAATTGAAAGACTTCTAAAGAATTCTGCAGAAATAAAAAAACGAGTACGGTTATTCATAGTATGCAAAAAGTGGAAGAATTTATTCTGATAACTTTTTTCTAAAAATCAAAAATTACTAGAGTTATAGCATTTACAAAATTTCAAAAAATACGAAAATGAACATTTTATGGCAAATATCGCACGATATGAAAGGAAATCGAGAGAATAAAAATATTTCTTTTTGAATGCCCAACGAAATTATCATAACAACTTTTTAAATTTCCTTAAAAAATCAAAAATTCAAATTTGGAGAGCATAAAAAATAATGAAAAATCCAAAAATTACATTTCTTGCCAAACTCTACAAAATACTGTAAAAGATGAATGCATAAAAATGGTGTATTTGAAAAAGATCTACAAATTTGTTATCAAGCACTTTTTGATAGGATGCGTAGTTTTGGCTTTAATCATGAAAAACGTCATTAACAGTAAAAAAAATTTCCCGCTGCGTAAGCACATTCTTACAAAAAACTTTTATCTTTTAATTTCTTTTCGTCTCGTGTGTGGGGTTTCAAGAAATTTAACTTTTCATGTTTTTGACGCTATTTTTTATAATTAAAACTAAAAACAGAACTATCAAAAAATTATTTATGCCAAATAAATCATTTTCAAATTCTCATCAGAGAAGGTATTAGATTCGGATAAAATTTAACCCTCTTAGTTTTTGTCAAAAGGTCCACGTTTTGAGACCCCCTAAATTCGAAAAACAGGTTTTTACGAATGTGTCTATCTGTATGACTATCTGTCTGTCATCATGTCTGTCTTCATATTTTTCTGTCTGTGAGCACGATACCTTTTTAAAAAAATAATCTATTAGATTGGCTTTTGGTACACTTTTTTATTGTCCTAAGCTAAATGGTAAGTTCGCTGGTCAGACATTTTGCATAAAAATACTAAAAGTGAGCCCATTTTGAACATTTTTGAGTGCACATTTTTTCATGACTCAAAACTTTCGTGTACAGTTTTTCATACTACTTGAAAAGCAAAATGTTACTTTTCGATAGCCCTACAAGATATCAATATATAACATCTTTTCACCGAAGGTAGAGCTAAAAAAATGTTTATTAATGGCTTTTTTTACATTCTCATCAGAGAAGGTATTGGATATCTGTACAATTTGACAACTCGCCCTCTTCCCCTAGTTTTTGTCAAATCTCTACGTTTTGAGACCCCCTAAATCCGAAAAATAAGTTTCTACGAATGTGTCTGTCTGTCACTCTGTATGTATATAATTAATGTCCGTCTGTAAGCACGATAACTTTTGAAAAAATAATTCTATTAGATTGGCCTCTAGAACACTCTTTTAGTGTCCTAAACTAAAGGTCAAGTACGTTAGCCAGCCATTATGTATAAAAATTCAAAAAGTGAGCGCCTTTTAAGTATTTTTGAGACCATTTTTTCCAAATTCAAGAATTCTCTGTACGGTTATTCATAGTATTTAAAAAGTCGAACAATTTATCAAATGACTTTTTTCATAAAATAAAAAATTATTAGAGTTATAGCATTTACAGAGTTCCAAAAAATACACGAAAATGAACCTTTTAAGCAATGAACGGATGATATAAAACAATTGCAAGAGAAGAAAGAGTTGGATTTCTAAATGTCCTAGAAGATTATCATAACAACTTTTTGAATTTTGTTGATAAATCAAATATTCACTTTTGAGAGCATAAAAAACAATGGAGAATCCAAAAGTTACATTTTTTCATGCAATATGTTCACAATATTTCAAATATTCTCAAATATAATAATGCATTTTCAAATATATATATATATATACATAATTGAGAAGTTAAAGAACGGTAAGGCTGCTCAGTAGACCGTATGTATAAAGTTTAAATCATAAAGAATGATATACAATTTCAGGGATAAACCCGAGTGCGAAGCATGAGATACGTGATGAGAATGTGTTTGTTAAAGCCGAAGGAGCTTCAACAAAAGAAATTGGTTGTAAACGTAGATTACGCGAAAATCAATGTAATATTCACATTTTTTTCGGAAAATTAGTTGCTTTACAAAATTGAACATTTAATTTATAATATATGTTAAATGACTGATGTTCCGTTTTTGGATTCTTTTCAGTTATATTTCTTAACTTTTTTAGTCTATACACGTGTAGAAATTTCCCCGGTTGACCCTAATACAACAAGGTTTCTGGTCGGTCCCCGGCCGGGCTACCCCTAGCTTAGTTTCATGGACAGGAACCGCGGGGGCCTGCCGGGCTACATTTTTCTCGAATCACGTAGTTGTAATTATGGATGCTAGGTGAATTATTGTGTGAAAATTATAATTTAAAGATTTATTAGATCAGTGAAAGAGAAATGAAATTTTTTAAATTATTTAAAAAAATTTTTTTCGAATATTTTAACTATTTAAATTAAACTTTTATCGATTTTGCTATGTGCAACAACAGAAATGATGAAATTTTGATAAATTTCTCTATTTTCAGACAATGTTTAGCATGTAAACTTTCAAATTTACCGCCATATATAGCGCCTATTGCGTCTGGCGTCTGCATAGATATTCAGTAATTTTCAGCTTCGCACCTGGAACAAAGATGCTCCTTGCACCAACTTCACGTTGTCTCTTCGAAGTTCGCAAATAAAATCAACCTTATTTCAGCAATTAGTCTAAAAATCCCAATTAGTGCGTGAATAATTATTATTTTAAATTTAAAAATACTGTTGTGTATACATTTTTTCCTTCCTTCGTTCCAAACCTTAAATCACAACGTTGTTTCAAATTACTACGAGATTCTGTTATCAGGAAATAAAACCCTACTCCAATTTTCTTGCCGGAATTGGTTCACTCGATTTTACTTTTAAAGTTCACCTTAATCGTTACGATGAGCCTTACTAGATAAAACAAGTTACCAATTTCTTGCCTGAAGCAACATTTTTTAACCGCTTTGTTGCCGGATTACCCGACGGAATCCCGGCCGGTATTGAAACCGGGATACGGCCAGTTCACCGTGACGGTTTTATCCGGATCGCAGCCAGATTCCCGGACTAGTGCCCGACTTAAAACGGGGCTATCATTCCGCGACCCGGTCAGATCCCTGATTGAATTCCTACACAAGTATCAAATTCTAAAATCTGATAACGTCCATACTGCATTATTTTAAAAACATTTCTATATAAATTTACAATTGAGTGAAACATATTGTTGTGATTTTGAGGTCACGTCTGCTAAAACTGTTGAATTTTTTATTAATACAACATTGTTCTGTGTTGAGAAAGGTGAAATAAAACAATATTAGCTCAACTTTACATTGCCTACTACTATTATTTCATAAAGAATGTTGATGTTTTTATTGGCTTAGCGCTAGTTGAATTAAAAACACATAAACTACAGTAAAACTCCTTAATAGGTCTATAGTTCTTCGGAGAATTGACGTCGTGCCGCAGGTAGGAGTGAAAGTAGCAGCGGGCAATGTGCGCTGCTCACTCGAGCGTGGCTAAACAGGAGCGTGCCTACCTATGTAAAAGCATCACGACGTTCCGACAGTTCACTCGAACTGGGAAACAAACGCGAATTAGAACGATGAGGAGCTTACGCCGGGCAGCAGTTGAGCTCCGATGCCTACTAAAGCATATCAGACTGACTAATCGGATTATTTCGTGCCATGATAGTAATAGCAACTACTCGTTGGTTCAGAAACATTAAACAGCGTTCTATTGTTTCTACTGAACACAAGAGTGCGAACACTGACTATCTGTTCAGAAAAATCAACTGTATAGCCCTCTGTCGGTCCTGAGTTAAACTATAAGCTCAACCTTTCTGATCCGCTGACTGGCAGCCGATCGCGTGTGACCGTGTTTGTTATATTAATTATTATGGAAGATATTTTAAATGAATACTATCGCCGTTAAAGAGCAGCTGCGATTATGCCATCGTCTTCTTGGAAAACACGGATTGACTCCTAAATTCGATTTGCGCCGTGGTTACAACCTGGAGTATGTATACCAAAAAATTAGAATGTTTAGACCATATAATTCTAATTTGTAATGAATTTTATTTTTAATTTAGTTTTATTTGATTTTTATTTTAGTTTTATTTTAAATTCTAATTTTACCGTCAAAAGCGACTTTTACATGAATAAGTTTTTTGAAAATTGAGATATTAAATTTTTGAAACAAATATGAATAATACATTTAGTAATATAAAATATCTTATTTTCATACTTTTGGTTTAAACCAAAAAGTTAGAATGTGCAGACCACATAATTCTAATTTGTATGTGCTTAAGAATCCATTCCTGGTTTTTCAAGCTGCTGACAACTAGCCTCAATAGGCGAATGGTTAGGCTCGTTGATTAGCGTGCGTTAGCTTATGCGTTAGAATCTGCCCCGTTGCTTGCGAAATTTTAATTGTTATTTAAGCGTTAAAAATTACGATGTACCAATTAATCACAAGTCGATGCATGTATATCTTGAAAAAAATCATGAATTATGGGTAATTATATATTGTTAAGGATTCTTTTTTCAAAATTTTAAGCGCGATTTTACTTATCACTGAAGAGTAGCATCTACTGTGCACGCAGTCGCATGCACGATTCTTGTTCAACAGAACGCACTCATCTTCAGTATGTTCTACTGAACAGGAATCGTACGTGCGACTGCGTGCGTAGTAGAAGCTACTCTTCAGCGACTAGTGGAATCAATTAAACACGCGTTCAGTATATTCTACTTTCGTAGTGGCCAATCCATTATTTCATATTCTGTTTAGTAGCTTTAACCCTCACAAGGGTGGGAGCCACTGAACTTTTTTCTCTGTGATCTTATATAAGACTTTTAAATTTCAAATTAAAATTTTGATCTAATTTTTTTTTTCAAAAATAATTATAATTATGTCTGCATGTATTCATAAAAAATTTGTATAGCGACGTACATTTGATGGAACCTTTTATAATTCAGTGAAACAATATAGAAACTTGTCCAAAACACTTTGTAATTAAAGAATTATTGAAAAAACTTTCGTAGCAATTTAGAAATGATGACAAAATAGTTTCAAACATTTTTCCATTTTCAATTTCAAAAATAAAAATGTAATGAAAATCCTATTAACATTAGAAATGATATCGCAATTATATTTATCTATTTAATATAAACGAACAAGCCCTGTGTGCAGTGATCAATTAATTTGAAAACGCATACTGCAAATAACAGGTTCAGTACCGCTGGACCCATTACAGATAACATATGAATAGCTTTCACCTGTCACATAACGTTAAATTTTGATTTAAATGTTATAAAACTAACTGTATTATTTTTGTCTAGTAAATAAACAAACAACATTTTATAAGTTTTTTAAATATAAAAAATTGCAAAAATAGCAACGATTTTTCTTCACCGTGTAAAATTTCTGAAATTTCTGTTAACACAATTAGACCGCGGACCCTTCACGTGTATTAATGGGCCATATTAGGAACAACCCCCGAAAAGAGACTATTGTTTTGATTTTTGCATAAGATAATTAATAAAGATATTTATGTAATATTTGTAAGGCTTAATCAATCCACGCTTGAAATCTATTTAAAAATGTTTTTATTCATTTTATACCCTTTTTATACATAAAAGCGTCAGTGAAATGCAACGATTCAAAAAGTAGGTAGGTCCACGATTTTTTTTTATATTTAAGGGCCGTCATTTTGTTATTTTTGCACGTATATAAAATAAATGTATATGCGAAATAGCCATTGTCATACTCAACCTTAAATTTCGACCTAAAAGTTCGACTGCCGTTTTTGTATATAAAAAGTGTGCAAAATGAATACATTTTTTTGCAATGTATTTCATTAGTGTATTTATTTAGCCTAAGAAATCCTGCATCAATGTCTTTATCACAAAAATTCACAAAAATAGCGTTTTTTCGGGGGGTAGTTGCTGTAATGACTCCGTAAACTAATCGGCAGAACTTTTAATAAGTTGTTAAGTGTTCTATAGAGTTCATTTCGGAAGGGCGTCGATAAGCGATCGAAAAAGTTAATATTTGTTCCCTATGAATTTGCCTCTTTGCAAATTATACTGATAACGGAGATTGTTTCATACTTGGTTCGATGTTAGTTGATTTTGAACAGAATGTTGTTTTCTAGCAATTTGGAAGGAGCGTACAGGCTTATTTCAGATAAGCAATTAAAAATCAGCAAAAAAACAGCAATTAAAAATCTTGACTTAAGTTTTTGGATGTTCAGCATAGGCCTGCACGGAAAAATGCAATAATCTTTCCTGAATTATTTTTATAGTCGGAGATAAAAGCGAACCTTGAACTAATGTTATGAATTTTATATAACTTTCAGGATTTAATATCAAACAAATCTGGAATAACTCTAGAAGAATTGATGAAAACACGTTGAAAACTTTCGTAAAAAACTTTCGCCAACTATTCTGAAGCAGACTGTCGGAGAGAGAATAGCCTCTGGAGACAAACACCTGAAATATTCCTAGCTAAATATCCTGAAAAGGAATAATGGAGAGAGAATAGCCGCTAAAGACAAACACCTGAAATACCTATTCCTCGCCAACTATCCTGAAAAGGAATGGCGGAGATAGAATAGCCGCTGGAGACAGACACCTGGAAATATTTCTCGCCAACTATTCTGAAGAGGACTGTCAGACAGAGAATGGACGCTGGAGACAAACACCTGAAATACCTATTCCTCGCCAACTATTCTGAAGAGGACTCTCGGAGGGAGAATATCCACTGGAGACAATCAGCTGAAATATTCCTCGCCTACTGTTCTGAAGAGGACCGTCTGGATACGAACACCTGAAATATCCCTAGCTAACTATCCTGAAAAGGAATGTCGGAGAGAGAGTAGCCGCAGGAGACAAACACCTGAAATATTCCTCGCCAACTGTTCTGATGAGTACTGTCGGAGAGAGAATAGCGGCTGAAGACAATCAGCTGAAATATTCCTCTCTAACTATCCTGGCACAGACTGTCGGAGAAACAATAGCCGCTGTACACAGACACCTGGAGATATTCCTCGCCAACAATTGTGAAGAGGTCTGTCGGAGGGAGAATAGCCGCTGGAGAAAAACACCTCGTAGATACTTTCTCATGTATTACAGTATCATCTGAAACTGGAATTTTCTAGATGTCAAATAACGATTTCTCGGCGTGTAAAAATGGCAATTCTGAATTCAGATTTGGATTCAGCGCAACAAATTTTTTTGGGTACACCAGATCCGGTCTATGGGTGTGGAATTTCGTCAAATTTTGTCGTCCTGTGCCGTTCCACGTGACGTTTTGGATTAATTATTATATAACTCTAATATATAAGATAATAATGAATTTACATTTTGACTTAGTTTAAGAACATATGTATTTAAAATCAATTAACTTTGCTTTACTAAGCAGGCAGGCAGACGACAGCGAGATAAGGCAACGACTTAGAATTTTCGCGATTCCCACATCAATCGCGAATCACAAGATTCGATTTCTCACTTCCTTACGAGTTGTAGAAACTTGCTTTTAAAGCCCTACTTTTTTCAAATTAATCAATCCTCGCTTCTCAAACCACTCTTTTCTTTGAAACAACTAATCCACGGTGTTGCTGTCCCGCTTCGAGACCATCGTAGAAGCAAAGTATATAAATATGTGCATTTCGCGTACTTGGGATAATTCGAGTCCTCCATCGCATACAAAATGTCTCATGTATGCTTGGAATTTTTAGCTGACCAACTGCATCTCCGGACTGCTGATTCATGACTATCACCGACAACCCACGACTTTACCTCGTCTCGCCGGTGTCCTGGGACCGCATGTCCATAAACAAGCAAACATTGTTTTATTTTTTGACATCCTAATAGGGTTCCCCTCTAACATTAGGAATGACTTATTGTTTAGACATCTAGAATTTTATTCTTTTGTCGGTTACCAAACGGTAGCGCATATTTTGGGTTCTCGACGTGCTCCTTTTCCCAGAGAGTGATCAGCGGGTCGAACATCGATATCATAAATTTGCGTTGTTTAGATTATTCACGGAGCCCTTGAGTGAAGAAAAGATTCACCTGATTCTTATAATAATTTTTCAAATTGTCAATAACTTTTGAGATAATTATTTCTAAATTTTGGAAAAACAAGCAATTACGGTCTTTATTAAAATATCGAACGGTGATCTCGAGCCTTCGTGATTTCGAAAATCACGAAATTTCGAAAAGGTACTGCATTTCAGATCATTTATTAACATTTTTTAACCATTTTTTTACAAAAATGAAAAGTTTATATGCAAATTAGTAAAGTACAATTTTAATAAAAGCAGAAAATTAATTATACATAATTCGCGACACACGCGAGAAAAATTCTAACAATTTTCGTCGTTTTTGTGGTCTTCGTTCATTTTGCAGTTGACGCTGTTTTCTCAAGTCACGGTAGTATTTTAATTTGGTCCAACTTACGATAAGTACAATGCAACGCGTTAGCACCTGCTCCCTTCTTAACATCAGAAGTCGTTAAATCATGGAAAATGTATTTCCTTTCTATATGCACTAGGGAGACCCAAAAAATTACATTTTAGAAATTTTAACGGGCCTGTTGGCCAAATCGTTCTCGTAGGCAAATAAATGTATGCCTATTTTTTATTTTAAAAACAAAATATTTTTAGAACTCGCTCTGGCCTTTTTAATGTCTTATGGGGTTTAACATGTAAAATGTTTCCAATTTATATTTCTTCGATTTTCGACAGGAAATTAAAAGTCAATTTAATGCATATTTGATATACTTGCTCACTTATCAATTAATATTGCATTTATTGCATTTTTATATCTCAGAAATATTATGCAAAAGTTTTAGGCATATAAAAAATGGCATAAAATGGCAATATTTGAAGGATCATTGTGACCCTCAGATAAAATTGTGTAACTTGACATTATGAAGAGACGTTCGTTAGGCTATTGAGAATAGATTACTCAAAGAAACATGATTAAAAGTATAATTTACATTGAATAAAGTGTAAGAAAAGCTGATGAAAATTGACACAATTAAGTTGAACACCGGCTGAAGGAACTGCAGGTGGACGGCTGCAAAAAAAGTTGAACCTCGGTCGGGCCTTTCATTGTGCACGGTATTTGCTTGGTCCCAAAATACGGTCACTGATAATGAATTGAACGGCAGAGTAATAATAAGTTAATAAATCTATAGCTGTTCTTTAGGTTAAACCTGTAGTTGGTGTAAGGACTTCTTTACTTCAAGTCCGGAAATCTTAAAGCCTCAGAGCGAGTTCTAAAAATATTTTTTTTTGAAAATAAAAAAATAGGCATGCATTTATTTGCCTACGAGAACGATTTGGCCAACAAGCCCGTTAAAATTTCTCAAATGTGATTCTTTGGGCCACCTTAATATGCACATAGAGAAAATTAATAAAATCAATTAAATTAAATTGCACGTTACGATTTTGTAATGGAGCATAGACCGATTCACAATAAGAAGAAAAAGTATCGGCAAATTCCACGCTGGAAGATAGATTTTTATCTCCTGAGGATCTTAGTTCTGCTATTTTATTGCATCCCCTTCACGAGTTAACATAGGAATAGAACTTTTTTCGATTTGATATGATCGAATTTTCTGTGTCACTACATTATTTTCTTATTGTTTGCTTATAATTGATATATGCTATTTTTTTCGGACGATTTTTTGTAATTCAGGATTAAACAAAGAGGGTTAACAACATTACTGTGATAGTGACAGATTTCTCCAATATTAACTCTCTTAAAGTCTAATATGTTTGAATTCACATTGTACAATCTTAAACTGTATGTGAATACTAAATCTGGTAATGATCGAAGTTCGTTTCTATTGATATTGATTTAGAGCATATTTGAATAATCAAGTGAATCAGATTTGTTGTTGATTATCTCGACATGCATCGCAGTGACCCTCCACTGACTACACGTGCATGTTCCTTCTCGATTACTTTATTCCATTTATTATACAGTCTGTCAAGTTAAAGCGTGGGTGGCTTTACTCGCAGTCGGTAAGGTGTATCGACATGATTTTGGTGTCAAAATATTAAGAAGAGCTCCC
>NC_046661.1:70011315-70021313 GCF_010883055.1 Belonocnema kinseyi | reverse complement strand
GAGGGAGCTCTTCTTAATATTTTGACACCAAAATCATGTCGATACACCTTACCGACTGCGAGTAAAGCCACCCACGCTTTAACTTGACAGACTGTATGGTAAATTGAATTTACTAATTACATACATTTTGGTATCTGGGAAGGAACACCCCACTTCTTCTATTATTGCACACCCAGAAACATATTTAGAAAAGTCATAGTGTGGCGAGATGTAAAATACCCGTAGTATAAAAGCACACGTGCCCACTGCTAATATAACAAAAAGTTACTTGACCGTGTTCTTATTGTTGGAAAGTGTCACATTACGTAATCCATTTCTGGCTACGACAAAATTTCACCATCTCGCTAATTATCGCTAGCATCTACACTACGATCATTTCGAAAAATATCGGCGTCAGTCATATCTAGTGCATCAGGATTTGTTTGATATTAAATACAAGTTTTAGCAATTATTATTGTATGATATTAGCATGACCTGACTTATGCATGTACTGGAACTTCTTGACAATGGCAGCTTGGCTTATATATATTTAATTGTTATACAGAAATTAGGAAATAGTGTACTTATTGGTACCAAAATTTGCTGCAAATATTCCTAAAACTAATGTATTTATGATAATACGTCGTGAAGTATAACAATTTCAACTTTTAGAAACAAATTAGATAAACATATTCGAAACTTTGGCCTTTTTGCATAAAACAAGTGTTTTTGTCATAAAAATCATTCTAACTATTGTACGACTGACTGCTAGTAACGAAATATTTCAAAAGTTAACAATAACCAGGAGATGCCAGGGATCTTAAGAACGCGGCATGGGTGGGCATAGAGGATGCGGGAATCGTCTAAGAAACCAGTGTGTTCTTGTGAAGTGTTAGGAGAGTGACAAAATTATAGTATGGATCGTAGAGGTACTGCCAATGTGTTCAAATTATTTTCATTTACGGAATTCGCGTGTATTTTGTTCTCTTAGATATATGACTGTAAATAGATAAACGTTTATTCTTAGCTTCCTGGCCTTAAGAGATTTATTTTCTTATAATTCCATGTTTATAGAATTTTATTAAAACTAACATCGATACTCACGTTATCTCTAAGATCTTTTGCTCTTATCGTCTTGCCTTCCTCGCTTCTCCTCACCTCGTACGCATGTACCTACTTTCTTGTTTTGTCTCGCATTGACAAACTCTGCTTGCGCAGCTAATGCCTACTGCCTATCTACGATTTACAATCCACTTGGATAATCCCTAAAAGGATACACATTTAATTAATAAGGTCGCTCTTTATTTTTTGCAGAATCTGTTATCAGATTTACCAGCATGCTTATTGCAAATTAGTGAAACCACAAAACATCTAGGTACGATTTGCACTAAATTTCAAGATAAATGATTAGAACTTGAGAAGTGCAATTGAATAGTTGTATCTAAACGGTTCAAAAAGCATCTTAAATATCTGTTCTCTAGTATCTACATAGGTTGTAATGTAAATATGTCAACATACAAAGGATTTGAAAGATTACAACAGCATGCGAAAACATTACAGCATATAGGCAACTTATCAAAACTAGATGAAAAGTAGTTTCATTGCAAGAACACTCACTCCTTGTTTAGCCCAAAACATGTGGCGACAAGAGCCGAGATATTCTGATATTTGGAGTGCATCAAAACGAATTGTATTAAGAGAAGTTGCAATGAAAAAAAGAAGTCTTTCAAGTGACGTTTCCTGGATGCTTACCAGATTTGTTTTCATTGTCGGCTAATCAAGCTCAGAAACTAATAACAGAAGCAAAAGGTCCGCACTTTCAAAATCTCCTATTAAACGAGCTGCAGAAATTAAATGTGTTTTTTATTTTGCATTATGATGATACCAGCAATGTTAAAAGTAAGAAAGAGTTACAGATTAGGGTTAGGCAATTTATTGTGATGTCCCTAATGTCAAGAAGAAAGTTCTATAATTATTTTCAAAGAAACCTAAGGAACTTCAGACACGCGGCGGCTAACGGAAAGTCCAACTGTGGAGAGGCTTCTACAAAACCTTCCTGCATTAAAATAGTGTATTCTGATATACACAACCAAGAAAGAGACCTCGATTTTCACAAAGTAAAACTATCTCGACATTAATGATCTTAAAAAAAATGAAAATCTTTAACGTTGTTTTAAGTTTGCTGTGTATGATTCCAAAATCATCACTGCTGAGTTTACAGTTGAAAAAACTTATTACAGTGCTATTTTCAAGTATAATAAATCCATTCACTCCATCCGCAACTTCATTAGGAAATATGGATATTGACGCTTTGTTAAAAGAACCCTCAAACTTCATCGATTTAACTGAAATCAATGTTGAAAAAAGCGTAAAATAATCCTTGCAAAAACTACGTGCAAAAGATCAATTGATTTTGCTATCTACTATTTGGAAGTTCTACATCACACCAGCGAAGCATTTGTTTTAAAAAACTAGTACTTTTAAGGATTTAAAATATTTGCAATGTCTTGCCCCTGAAAATATAAAGATGTATAAAAGCATCAGGTACATTGAGAACGTTGTAGGTGCATTGTTTTAGCTGACGTAGACTTTGACAAACTTACTATGGAGTAATGACTTCAGTTAGATGTCGAAGTAAGGTACACTCTCAATAAAAAGTGAACAAGTTGATTCGTATTAGTCTACAATTTTTCGGCTAAAAACTTTACATAATGCAAGGCACCCTGAAACTCCAAAGGTTGTACCAGCTTCCTTAGCACTGGCTCATGGTAGTCTCGAAACGCTTCTTTCTCAGACGAAAAGCAGATTCAATTAAACTAAACTAGGTCGTTATTTCATGACTCAGCGTCCTTGAGCTTATGCAGAATCAAAGTTTTAGCACAGGGTTCCTTTCGGAGCTGTAAAACTTTTCCTTTCAGCAGCTTCATGTGGTTTTCCAAATCCGTGGTTTTCTTCTCCAGATCATGATTCCTTAATCATATATACGAGGTGTATTCAAAAAATAAGTTGACTTTATGGTTTTCTTAGAAAATATTCATTTATTCCTCAATATTTATGTTGTCCCCTTCAAAGTAATCCCCCTTAGATATAATACACTTGTGCTAACGCTTTTTCCAATCATCGAAGCACTTCTGATAATCATTTTATGGTATAGCCTTGAGTTCTTTCAGCGATGCAGTTTTTATCTCCTCAATCGTTAAAAATCGATGTCCTTTCATGGGTCTCTTTAGTTTTGCGAAAAGAAAAAAATCACTGGGGGCCAAATCCGGTAAATATGGAGGCTGAGGCATGACTGTGGTGCTGTTTTTGGTCAGGAAATCTTTCACAAGCAACGATGAATGAGCAGGTACATTATCGTGATGCAAATGCCACGAATTGTTTTTCCAAAGTTCCGGACGTTTTTTGTGTATCGCCTCTTGCAAATGGCGCATAACTTGAAGGTAATACTCCTTATTGGCCGTACGACCTTGTGGTAAGAATTCCTGATGCACTACGCCACGGTAATCAAAGAAGACAGTGAGCAAAACCTTCACATTTCACCGAACTTGACGTGCTCTTTTCGGTCTTGGATACTCAGGATGCTTCCACTGAGACGATTGGGCCTTAGTTTCGACGTCATAACCATATACCCATTATTCATTCCTAGTTATAGCCCTTTTGAGAAAATCAGGATCATTATTGACTTCATTCAACATCTCCTGAGCGATGGTCATGCGATGGATCTTTTGATCAAGATTAAACAGTTTTGGAACAAATTTCGCTGATACACGTCTCATGCCCAAAACGTCCGAAAAGATAGCATGGCATGAGCCAACCGATATGCCAAAATCTTCAGCAACTTCTCTGATGGTAATTCGGCGAGTTTTCAACACCATTTCTTCCACTGGTTGAACGTTTTCATCTGTTGTTGACGTGCTGGGACGTCCAGGGCGAGGTTCGTCTTCGACATCCTCTCGGCCTTCTTGGAACAGCTTGAACCACTTATACACATTTTTCTTACTCAGAGTAGACTCGCCGTATGCAACTGTCAACATTTCAAGAGTTTTAGAGCACTGCATTCCATTTTTCACACAAAATTTAATGAAAACTCTTTGCTCTATTTTTTTCGAAAGAAGAAAATCGACGAGCACACCAAACCCTTCTAAACTTTTACGCCTCTTCCAGAAAAACAACACGAGCTATATAGTCAAAACTGTGAACATATGATCGTGACGCTTTGAAAAATCGCACTCGCCAAGGATTGAACCCTATACCTAAACTATCTAAACTCGTATATCCTAACCGCGCGCTCTACCGACTTCGCTATCGAAGTACTTGGATTTCGGTGACAAAATCTTAGGTAAGAATTTCGAGGCAGAGTCGTACCAAGTCATATGGTGAGCCTCAACCAACTTCAAACTAAAAGTTGTTGAACTCAACTTTAATATACCATTTTTTATTTAGAAAAATTTTAGAATTAAATTTTCCTTATTTTAAAAAAGGCTGGATACTTTTTTTTCTTAATATATTTAAAAATGTTATAAAATATCTCCAAGTAATTAACAATAAAGAAAAATTCTCCATAAAATTTGCAGTTTTTAATTTATCCAACGCAAGAACTTGCAGGCTAAAAGCGATCTCACGGTGGTCGGCTGAAAAATATTTGTGTGCTTTATCCTTGCATTCTCAAAAACTTTTAATTGTCAACTTTTTAGTTGTTCCTTTAAAAAATGAAATGCATTCTTAATACAGTTTTTCAAAATGTAGTGAATTCTTTTTTCCTAAATATTTTGCTTTAAAACGCGTTACATTTTTTTAAATTATCAAGAAAGTGTAATAATTGTATTTTGTAGAATTTTTCAAAGCTTATAACTTTGTTTTATGCTGTCATATATTTATTTTTTATTATTTACATAATAAAAAAGAATTATGTAACTATATGGGTGATTGCTAAGATGTTAACCATTTGTAGCCCAAGATATTTTCTATGATTAATGAATTCTTTGACTGAAAAATTTAATTTTTATAGAGATTTTATAAATATATATACTAATAATATGCGCATTAAATTTTCTATAATTAATGAGATGTTGAAATGAAATTCTTTTATGACCATTGAATTCATTGACTAAAAAACTTAATTCTGTTAATTTTATTTAAAAAAACCTAAATCTATACTTAATTATGTAAAATAGCAAAATTGTATGCGCGCTACAGTACGCGCGTAGCATTGCATTGCCAATTAATAACATAAAAATATAAAACAAGATATTAACTATTTCAGAAAGCAAGTAAGAATATAAAATTGAAAATTATTTAAAACATTTCTACCTAATAAAGGAATTTGTTTTACATTTAGGGCATCTGTCACAGCTAAATACCTATATTACCGACATCACTTTATCAGTTCGCTGAATGTTTTTCTGAACCTAGGAACTTTTTTTGTAGATAAAAGATCGAGCTGAAACTTTGGAAAATGTATTAGAGTACAATAAAGTATAGGTCTCAAACTTTGATAAATGCAGGTATCTGGTAACAAAACACACGTATTTCTATGGATTATGGGGCGCTGAATTCAAATTTGGGATCAAAAATCACCCATCGCGTTATGGTTTAGCCACAACCTCAAAAAATGACGAAAAATCATGCACTGAGGCAAATAAATTTCAAAATAATGCCAGTGATGCAAATTTTCACTTCAAAAACATGTCGACAACTATGAAGGATCAACCCTTGCCTGATATCAACTTATTTAACATAACTTTACCCAACGGGACCTGACCTCACCTGACCTCACCTGACCTGAATAAACAGAAATTTATTGAACTACACGTAAAGCTCTGGAAGCGTATTTTCCCAGTAGCAAATGTGTGCTACATCGAGTGGGTCAACTCGAGCCCAACCTAGAAATAAATCTAACCTAGCCTAACCTAACCTAACCTCACGGAACACAATTAAACTGATTCTGTCGTGCCGTTGTGTTTGCGGTACCGTTTGAATCAGCTTGGGCTTGACCTGCAATGAAATCAAACCTATCCTAACCTAAAAAACCTGATCTAACCTAACCTAACATAACCTAACCTAACTTTACGTAACTAACATAACCTAACAAAACCAGACCCAACCTAACCTAGATTATACTTGTAGTTCTAAGTTTCCTCAAATGCGTAATGTGCGTCTAAATTTTTAACCACATGTAGTACAATGAAATGAATTTTGTTTTGTTACAACGGAAACACTTAAGTTAAGTTGTGTTGCGTTAAGCCAAATTTCGTTAGGTTCTGTTAAGTTAGATTCATTTGTAGGTTAAGATCGAGTTAACCTATTAAATATAGCACACATTTAAGACTGATAACCGTACGCTTACATAGCTACACGTGTGGTTAAATTTCATTCAGCTATGTTAGGTTAGGTCAGGTTTTGTTAAGTTAGGATAGGTTAAACCTCTATGTTGATTAAGCCGAAGCTGAATGAAACGGTACCGCAAACACAACGGGACAACACAATGAGTTTAATTGTGTTACGTGAAGTTAAGTTAGGTTAGGTCAGGTTTTTTCAGGTTAGGATAAGTTTGACCTCTTTGAAGGTTAAGGCCAAGCTGATTCAAACGGTACCGCAAACACAACGGGACAACACAATCAGTCTAATTGTGTTTCGTGAGGTTAGGTTTGGATAGGTTGGGCTAGGTTAGATTTATTTCTAGTTTAGGCTCGAGTTGATCCATTCGATGTAGCACACATTTTCTACTGGGAAAATCTGCTTCCAGAGCTTTACGTGCAGTTCAATAAATTTCTGTTAATTCAGGTTAGGTGAGGTCAGGTTCTGTTGGGTAAAGTTATGTTAAATAAGTTGATATCAGGCAAGGGTTGATCCTTCACAGATGTCGACCTGTTTTTGAAGTAAAAATTTGCATTACTGGCATTATTTTGAAATTTATTTGCCTCAGTGCATAATTTTCGCCATTTTTTGAGGTTTTGGCTCAACCATGACGTGTTGGGTGATTTTTGATACCGAATTTGAATTCAGCGCCCCAAAATCCATAGGAATACGTATGTTTAGTTACCAGATCCGCACACTTTTTTTTGTGTGTGGCGTGTTATCAATTCCATCGGCATCAGCCGGTAACGTTGTACACGAAAATACGAACCCTGGCGGCCCCTAGACGAGGTTTCAGAGGGTTCGTATTTTCATGTACGAGGGTGAATCAAATATTAACCGGAATTCTTTTTTAATATTTATTTATTTATAAAACAATACAAAAATACTATTGATTATTTTTCTACATAGTCTCCATCACGCTCTACACATTTTTTCCAGCGGTTTGGAAGCTTGTTAATTCCTTGCTCGTAGAAACTTTGAGGTCGAGTCATCAACCAATTGCGCACGAATTCCTCAACATCTTGATCGTTGTCAAATCGCAATCCTCCAAGTGCATCTTTCATAGGCGCAAACAAATGATGGTCACATGGTGACAAATATGGGCTGTATGGAGGATGCTCAAGGGTTTCCCAATGCATATCCTCCAGTTTTTGTTTCTTTTCACCCACCGTATGTGGCCTGGCATTGTCATGAAGAAGAATGACGTTTCTGATGGGGTTACCGCGTCTTTTGCTTCTGTAAGCGGCTTTTGCTGCCTCCAACAGCTGGCAGTAGTAGGCAGCGTTAACCGTACGTCGATCATGTAGGAAATCAATGAGCAACACTCCTCTGTAGTCGAAAAAGACGGTCGCGAGGACCTTGCGGCTGAGAGACGGCTTTTGGCTTTCACGATATGCTTCAAAAAAGTATCTTCCTCCCGCTGAAATCGATTCAGATGTCTCTTACTGATTCGCAGTCGGATGTATTTTTGATCTTCGTTCAATAACTTCGGGACCCATCGGGTACAGATTTGTTTGAAACCAAGATGATTTTTAATGATTGTTTGAGCGCTTCCTCTACCTTAAACTATTATATATTTTGCAATGTTGGCCCCTACTAGTTGCTTCGATTTCAGTTCCCATACCCTAATATCTACAAGTGCGATGGAATAATTTCTTTTTTGTTTTTGTTGACCTTATTCTTTGATTTAACTAGCGATTTCCCTTATTCACCTCGCCCGCCATAATTCTTGTGAGAACCCCTTTTCTTACCCAATTTTTATAAATCCCTTTAGTGTTTATATTGGAAACCCCTCTGGCGTTTATTTGAAAACCCCAATTAGAACTCATTTCTAAGAACTCCATTTTGTATACATCTATTTTTGAGACTCCTGTTTATATTGACCTCTAAGAACCCTATTCTTATTCCAAAAACCTTTTTTTTACTCATTTAGAAAACGCCCTTGGGCTAATTTTCGCAGAACCCTTTTTATTATTTGTTTAAGAAAATCCTATCGTAGCTGTTTTATGAACCCCTCTAGTACGCAATTGTAAAAATCCCTTTCTGTACATAGCTGCATTCCTTTATTGTTTGTTCATGAATAAACCGCTTACTTTTTTTTGAGAAACATTATTATTGTCCTGATTGATACTGTTTATATATTACTTAAGTTAAGTTGCATATTTTATATTCCCGTATGGAGAACCCTTTTGGCCTGTCACTAGTAATTTTGGCTATTCTTGAAAATTGTAAATATTATCGTATTCCGTTATTGTATATTTTTGTTGTTGTTGGTTTGACCCAATAAAAATGCTTAATGTCGATCCCTTCCCCCTTTTCTGAATTAAGTCATGTTTCGTACCCTGCCGTTGCAAGTTTATATTGTCGAGACATTTCTTCTTGTTGTTGTTATGGACTATGCTAGAACTTTAATTATGCCTTTATGATCTTATTGTATTCTCCTTGAACTCTCTTGTTATGTTCTTTAATTGCCTTTTCTTAAATTTTGAATAAACCTCCGTCAATTATTTTAGTAAAAATATTAGCTTTATAATTACAGCTTTATAATTACGTAACCTTTCCATCTACCATATTCAAGTTTAGGCTGAGCTTGTAGTTTACGCTAACTCTAATTTTGTCTTTTCATATTTTGGTTTGTCTTCTTCCTATTTCGATATCTCTATATCTCTTATCTTTGTTGGCTTTTGTTGTTACTGTTACTTTTGAGATTTTCTTTTATATATATATATATGGGGCATTATTCCTCAACTGCCCCAACTCAAAAAGTCATGTTTATCGATTGTCTCTAAATTCTGGGAATATGTTCGCTTACCCAACAGTAGTTAATCAATTGTTCAATTTAATTTTTTTCGCAATTTAGGCATCTACGATTTTTTTTAAGTAGTCTCAAAAGAAAGCTTGACTTTTTTAGTATGAAAAATGTCTAATAAGAAAATGGACAAATTGAGATTCATTGAGTTACAGAGCCAGTTGTAGAGGGAGTCCTCGCGCTCGCACTCGGGCGTTATGCGGCAGCATACCGCGGAACAGTTTTCAAGTATGCAATTTTTTTGTATTACTCACATTGATCCAAAATTGCATGAAGTCATCGGAAAAAACTATTCACTTAATCGAAAATATTGATTAATTGAGCGGTTGGGTGCAAGAACGACTTACTTATGTGCAAAACTAAAGAAACACAAGTGACTTCTAAAAATACAAGCAAGCTGTTCTTGCATAAAACTACTCAATTGTTAATACAAATTTATGAATTACATTATTCTACGAGGGTAGTTCAATAAGTCCTTAGAATGAAGTATAAAAACAATTTCTTTTGGGTAAATTTTTTTTTATTTTTCAATATAATCTCCTTGGAGCTCTATACACTTGGTCAATCGCTTTTCAAGTTTTTTTAATCATTCAGAAAAGTGCGTTTTCGGAAGTTCCTCAAAATAAGCACTCACAGAGGCAATGACGCCTTCGTTGTCTGGAAATCTCTGTCCACCGAGCCATTTTTTCAAGTTTGGAAATAAGAAAAAGTCACTGCGGGCTAAATCTGGTGAATACGGTGGCTGGTCGATCAATTCGAATTTTAGTTCTTCAATTTTAGCCATTGAAACGAAGCATGTGTAAACTCGGGCGTTGTCGTGATGAAAGAGAATTTTTTTTTCTCGCCAAATGTG
>NC_046661.1:70006001-70011215 GCF_010883055.1 Belonocnema kinseyi | reverse complement strand
TTCAGAAAACTTACACCATGACACGGTTGCTGTGCATTTATACCAAAGGTTAATTGTTGACTATCTTAAGAAGCGTTTCAATCCTAAGAAATTTCATTATGTGACAGATGGAGTAATTCTAGTACTACGTATGAGATTAGGAGGCGCATCATTTTTCACGACGTTTTTCTTTCCTGTTGAAGTAGTCTTCCTTTCTTCATGTAAGTTTAGTACGAAAAATCTAAAACAGTTCGAAGCCAATACGAAGAAGAGGCGAAGAGCCTTAATATGTTGTAAACTGAGAGGCGAGAGGACCCACAAAAATCAAGAGCCTCTAATTGTACGAGGCTAGGAAACACACAAAAATCAAGCATTTCGAATTGTAAAAAGCAAGAGGACCCACAAAAATCAAGCAAGCCCATTTTTTTATAAAAGGAGTCTAAACTCACACGGTAACCTCCACGTGATAGACTTTGGAAACTATTAGTTGATAGTACCTCGGTTAAAACAGGTGTTAATTACTAATCCCTTTGTAATATATTTATTTAAATAAACACAGCTCATACGCAAGACAATGGTTAAATTATGTATTTATTTTTAAATCAGTCTAAGAAATCAGCAATTATTTCTTTCTCTAAGTATACGTGAATAATTAAAAAAACAAGTATTCTTGATCACTGTTTAGCGGCATGCTGGAGCGTGACGCCCAAGTGTGAGCGACAGGGATGCCTTTACAAGCGGTCCTGCGTGTGATTAAAAATTAATTTTTCCATTTTCGTATTTGTTGTTCCTGATATTAAAAATTCAAGCTTTCTTTTGTGACTTAAATAAAAAATAAACCGAAGAACCCTAAATTTCGACAACATTTAAATAAGCTATTTATTTAAAAATTAATACATTTATGTTTGTTTTCATAAATAATAATATAGGATGAAAGTATGTAAAAAGTAGTTTCTAAAACCCTTATAAAAGATTTAAATCGAGTAATTAGAAACTCGATTATAGACTTTTGGAGCTAGCCGCACCAGCGTTAGGGTGCAAAATTCAACCCACCACCACTTAGGGAGGGGTCGTAATCCTGTTCTTTGAATTTGCAGATTAAGTACTATTAGATAGGCAATCAGATTCTCAGAATTTGAAGACAATCAAAGACCATGTCTTTTAAAGTTGGGGCAGTTGAGAAATAATGCCCCTATAGAGAATTAAACGGAAAAACAATAAGAAGAACGATACACTCTACTAGTTTGTAACGCGAATTTCCTTGTTGTGCTCGTTTTGGCATCCGGACTTCATCATATTCTGATAGATCATAAGGATAGGCTTAAAACTGCATTTTGAAGTCCGTACGGCCCCTATCAATGTTTAGGTATGCCCTTCGGTTTAAAGGGAGCCCAAGCCACCTTCGAACGTCGTATGGATTCCTTTCTTTTGAGATTACCGGGACGCGAGATGCTTGCATTCCTCGACGATATCTGCATTGGCGCGTAAACTTCAAAAGAGCATTACTGAAAGTTCCATCAACTTATGGAACGTCTAAATAAGGCGAATCTAAAATTACAATGAGAAAAGTGTTGATTTTTGAAACAAAAACAGCGCAAAACGTACGCCATTTGTCGAAATTGGCAGCTAATTGCCGACGCTTCATTAAATACTTTGCGAAAATGTTAAAGCCTCTCTATGATATAACTTATCGATCAGTAGAATTTGCGTGGCCGCAGCACTGTCAGAAATTACCAGATTTTAAAAAGTTATTTATCCTCAGATTAGATGCATCACATAATGACATCGGGGCGGTATTAAGTTAAAGCGAAATTGGGGAAGATATGCCAGTAGCTTTTGCATCGAGAACTTTGGAACTGCGTGAAACGAATATTCCAAATTGGAACGAGAAAGCCAAGCAATAGTTTCGAGAGTGCGTTACTTTCGCTCATACTCACATGGTTGAAAATTCAATTTTAACGCTGATGCATAATCGCACAATCCAACTCGACAAGTAATCCAGGTTTTACCACTTGCTACTAAATGAAAGTCCTGACCAACAACATACAAGGAAGACGACCAAGAAAAAAACAAGAGATTGGTCAACAACCGAAAAACGCAATCCTTCAAAAAAGAGGAGGAGGAACACCAAGGAAATAATAAGAAGTCGAGGAATCAGCTCAAGATCTTACTGATATGGAAGAAGAATTGGACACAACAGACCCCACATCGCCTTATACAACAGAAGAAGAAGAGGACGAGGAAAATTCAGTTGCAAAGCCAAGGATACTAGATGTTCCGACAAAAATGAGAGTGGCTTGGATGAAATCAAGGAAAACGCGAAAGAAAAAAGAAATTTTCATGAATTTTCATGAACGTTTTCGGAAAAGTCCCGGATGTTCAAAGACGGGACAAATACCTTTTTGCCCTTACACTACAAGAATCTTTAGATAAAGACCTAAGTAGCTCCTATATCAAACTACGTTTACCGAAAATCGAAAATCTATACAAAAACATCATCACTTTAATCAGCTTTTCTCATGACTGTAAACTTCTTACTATAGAAATTTGGAAATAAATAAAAAACATATAATAGAAACATTCCAGAACTACCTGATTTCAATCACTCTCTATGACGATAACCTTCACACTCCACCAGCAGACAAGTTTACAGACATTATCATCGAAGAACAGGCTTCTGCAGCAGTTCATCACAAGGGAGTAGTTAAAAATGTGGTCGTTTAATGGAAGACTACTCTTGGTCTAATATGCTTTGCGATGTAAAAGATGTCCTTAACCTTTTGAGGTGAACATTTTTCTCTTGGACGAATTTTCGCCATCAATCGTTACTTATACGATTTTGGGGTCGCTGATAACGATTCTTATGATGACGTAAAATAGATTATTCAGCGTCTAAAAATGCACTCATGTATACTAAATGCCGTAAAATGTACCAGAAATACATAAAAAAATACGAACAAAACCGTGGGAAGATTAGTTGCCACACCACCTTCAAGGATTAAAAGACATCCTGTATGTCAAGGAAGAAAATTAATTAGGAATAAACCTCGAGCACCAATGTTCATATCTAATTTACCTACCCAACCATTTGACAAATACATCAACAAATACATCATTACTCTACAGGATAATTTCTCGAAATATTATATTGTCATTACCATTAGTTTACGTTACAGCAAAAAGAATACCGAGAGCGATCGCTTTTTATCTTATTTGAAAGTTCCGTACACCAAAGTATTTTTATTTCAGACCAAGATACAAATTTGTCTAGCGCTGTATTAGAAAATTTTTTCAAATTCTTTAAAATTAAAAAAGTATTTGCTACAAATTTCCATCGTTACTCGTACAAAGCACTCAAACGTACTCATAATTTCCTTACAGACTACATTAAATTAAACACATTAATAAAAATTAAAAGCTGGGCTAAAATTCTACCTAGAGCAATGTTTGCCTATAACACGTGTATACACGAAGCAACAAAATTTTCTCCGCATGAAGTTTTATTTAGTACCATCAGCTATGATCGGCAGACAAAACGTAGCAACTTTAATCTATTATACTGAAGAGCTATGTAAACAGTTTTTAGATAATAAGATTTAAGCAGCGTCAAACAAAAACAAAGCTAAAAGAGATACGGATTCGAATTTTTAGATTCAGTAGTCAAAATATTATTTGGGAATTCCGATGAAAACGATGCTGCCTACTATTAAAGTGAAATTGAGCAATAGTCAAACAATACTGTCGCACTCGTGGAAACCTTGTTGAATTTTACACAGATAGTTCAATCAGAATTTAATCAGAACAACGAAAAATGGAATTCTGCAAAAATTAGAAAATGGACCAAACTAATTTCAAAACCAGCTAAAAAAATAGACTCACAAAATACAAAAATATATAATGATGTGCAGAATGTTCGAATAAATCCAAAATTAGCTTCTCATCTAGAAGCATTAAGTGAACAAATATAAGAATTTTAATTTGATACCACAATGATCCTAGATGCAATCTCATTCACTCGAAATGGCGAAGTACATCCAAACTTTTTTCACCTCCACAAATTGTGCGCTCCACAAAAAAAGTTCAAAAAGCACAAAGAAACGTAGGAAATCCAATTCCTCTCCAAACTCATGCTATGTTCAGATACAGACACACATGCTTAAATTGTACCAGAATTTAAATATTCAGCAATTCAAAGGGATTAGTCCCTATCTTTCGGTTTCAATTACCTAGTTCTATCACCATGTAAAACACTACATAACAAATATATTTGTGGAAATGTACACCCTTTACATAATATAGGGACCTCCGACAAATGCAAAATCAAACTAATTTCAACGTCTAGATTTTTAATCATTGAAAACTGTGATTAGCAACTTAAACACCCTTATTGGAAAAAATTAAAAACAAAACATTGCTAGTAATTTCAAGTAAAATTAGAAGAAGTAGCGCATATTACATCTATCGATGAACAAACTATTTTCACAATGTTTAAAAAAACGGCTATCCTGACATTCAGAACAAGTTATAAAGTTACTATAAAAACAATTACACTTACAGCAACAACAGTGAAGAATTCTTGACATCAATATAAATTTTTAAATGTAAAAACCTTAAAGAAATTTCAGCATTAAAGGTAACTGAAATATTAAGGTGTATTAAACCAGCAACAGAAAATGTTAATTTTTCAGAAATTATTTCGGATTTTAAATCAAAAACAGATTTGAAGGAAAGAAGTCTAACGTTAAATACAGATTTGGCAAATCAAGGCAATAATCACACGGGAGCGTTTATATTTTTAAGCACTGCATTATGGTTTTTAGCGCATCGTTATGAGCTTGGTAGGATGTTCTGTTTATTCTGTTCCAGACCAGCGTCGACGTTTTATTTGAACAATATTAATAGACATGTATAGCATAATATAAAAAATGAGTAATTAATTAAAGTTAAGAAAATCAAGTATTTAT
This sequence comes from Belonocnema kinseyi, assembly GCF_010883055.1. Taxonomy (NCBI): domain Eukaryota; kingdom Metazoa; phylum Arthropoda; class Insecta; order Hymenoptera; family Cynipidae; genus Belonocnema; species Belonocnema kinseyi. The sequence continues at coordinate 70,006,272 of NC_046661.1, read as the reverse complement.
ACAATAATAAAAATCTTATGGAGGGTGACCTAAATCAAAGAGTGAACAACTGCAATGAAGCGATTACAAAAGAAATTTCTTCAACTCACTTTTAAACGAAAATCTATAATATTACATCCAACGAAACTGAGAGATCTCATTGAGAAAACAATATTATAAATCTATTGTTTGAAATCGATTCACTTTCCTACCAAAAGACAATTATCTACCAAATATTTATATACCTACACACGACAAGAGTTTTTCACTTTGTAGACTTATATTAAATTGA
>NC_046661.1:69990311-70005901 GCF_010883055.1 Belonocnema kinseyi | reverse complement strand
ACTAGGTATGTAATTACGTATAATCACTACGTTTACTGAATAATATAATGACTGGCCGAATTGAAGAAGACTGTTAGTTTTGACGTGGGGGTTCCACCCTTATGTTAGAGGTCGTATTCCTTCATCATTGAGGTCCTTGGTCCCATCCGATTTATATGTAATCGGTAATTCAGCACGTGACATACACGGAGTATACTTAGCCTTTTAGCATATCTTTAGGATGTCTTTACTAATTCACACAATTTGGTACAGCTGGTCGGTGCTTTAAAGGTTAGGACTTGATCTATATCACATAACAAAATTAAATACTTGTTTATCTTCCGTCGTTGGACCTTACAATTATAAATTGACACCAAGAATATTGAATTTCATGAAATACAGTATAATAATTGATGGCAATTATATAAAAAGTAAGAAAACCCATTTTTCTCTTAGGCTTAAGATAGTTATAGCCCAATATGTCGGAGCTATTTTTGTTCAGAGTTAGATTTTTTCAATAGTCTACACGAGAATGTCTCGGTATTTGTCATCAGTTATGCGCGCATTTTTGTAATGCAATTAAGGGATTTAATGAGAGGAGCATTCCCAAATGGAAATATTCTGCAAAGCCTAGTTTTGTACCGCACTATCTACGAGCTAAGTTAAGACTAATTGCATGACGGGAGGATTTAGAACTTAAGGTGATATCCAAAACACCAAAAGCTCGGAAAAAGTACATATAACAATTTTTTCAGTGGCACCGAAACAGGTATCAAAATCCGGCTTTTGATATCTCATGCAAATAGTATCTTAGAAACAGTGCAAGTTCCCCCAACGGTCGTGACAGAGCCATACTAAAGAATAATGAACCGATAGTTTAGAATTAGAATTTGGATTCAGCGAGAATTTTTATTACAGGGGTCGAATATATGTTTAAGTTTTTTCTAAGTTCCCTTTTGTATTACCGCATGCCTTAGGAGGCTAAGTTAATTTAAAAGTTACTTGCAACACACATCTTGCATTTACTGGCCCCTCTGCGCTCCTATACTTCCCCGTTGCCTTCATTTTATAGCTATTCCTCATACCTTCGAACCGCTTCTTGCTCGTTTCCGTTACAGAGAAAGCTCTCCCGTATTTGATACTTTAAAAGTCTTTTTATTTCTCATTCGCGTCTTTTTATAGTTGGAGTGCTTCCACGCATTCCGGCTAATTTAAAGCTTATATTTAATGAGTTAATAGGCAAGGGAGTGTAGAAATAAAGATTCTGTTACCGATATTGCTGCGAATATAGTTTGGATCAATGATAAAATTTAAAGCTTCTAGTTTCATAAATGTGTGAGGTTATTAATTTGATATATAAACAATAAATCTTCGAATTATTTAGTTTTGCAATATAATAAGGTTATTTGAAAAAATTGTTTATAGTAATTCTATATAACAAGCATTATATGTGAAGGGTTATTTATATCTGCGCTGTAGTATATCGGATGATGGAGTGTGTCATGTGATCTGTACTTGGCGTCAAATATTTTTCAAATCAGAATAATTGCGTTAATTTCTTATTAAATGTATCAAGGATCTAACATCAAGTGAGTAACACATACATTTGGAATATTTAAAAAATCGAATTTGTCAAATTAAACAAAGTCGCTTTCAATGAAGACTTACTTCCGCAAATAAGGTTGGAAGATCTCTTTGTTGACAAAAGATACGAAACCGCAGACATTTCGAAAGCGAGAACAAAGTATGGAGCGAGAATTTTCGCAATCGTTTCTCCTACACATCCCTTATATACCTATACCATACAAATTCATTGATGTTCGCAGTAGGATAACGACGCTAGAACCAAAATGATATCGGGAAAAAAGTCCTGACACTTGAGAGAAAGTATCTCTATCTCAGTAAAAAAATCGCACTGAGTTTAATTTTATCAAAGCTGATTCGGCATCTTCCTACCTATTTTTCGACGTTTCTTGTATCTCAGTGAAAGATTGCTTGTTGTTGTTAGAACAAAAAATCTGTAGAGAATCACACAAATGTAAAAAATGCAAGTTCATTACTACTATATGTGTGAATAGGGCCCAACTTTGAAAATTAAAAATAATACAAATTGTTTTACCGGAATTGTGAAAGCAAAAAAAAATCTCCGGCTAAATTGAGGATAACAACACGAATCAAGGTTCAAAAAAAGAGCTCAGTTCACTGATAAAGCTTAGAACAATAAAAAGTGGATACAATTGTGTATTTTTCTGTAAATTGTATTTCCATAATTTGGACTTCAATAGGCAATGCTAAAGTCTCATGCGGAAATAGAATTGCAAAAAAAGGTGTCAGGTGTCCATAACCAAGCAGCGTGAAGACTTAAAGAAAAAAGATCTGCTTCTGCACGATAACCAGCAGAGTATAGGTCAGAGTCTTGGTCCAGATCCTTAGATCAGTACTAACCATATGGTAGATATTTCGTTCACATTTAGCATATTTTTCGGGGTATCAGTATATTATACACATTTGTGAACTTGAAAATACTATTATTTTATATTATTGAGAATTTATAACAGTGCTAGCCACTTTTAGCAGGCGTTGACTGCCAGACAGTTTTCCTGTCCTTTTTTTCTTTGGTTTATAATGATCTTAGGACGCGTTACGATAGTTTCGTTTACGTGTCGTCAAGGCGTATTGCTTACATCGCAAAGTATGCATTTTTTTACAAAAATGCACAATACATTTCATTTTTAATATTAAACTCTAATCTAACGCGAAGGATAAAAGACCAAACACAAGACAAAGAAGTTAATAGCAGGGTCGTAATAAAATGTTATTAGGTATGAATTATTCCTTAAACATTCCTCAACAGCTGACCAAACTGTCATTCTCAAAGAGTACATAAATATTACTTCGGCTTATTCATTTTTTCAAAAACCAACATTGTCCTATTTAAAATGCCATGTTAATTTTGAAAGCCCGGGCCAGGGGTAATGTTGACCGATTTGAAAAAGGTTTAAAATTTGTTTTTTTTCAGGAACGAACAAACTCGAGAGAGGGGGTAGTGTCTTCCACCAAAATTCGTATTTTTATACAATTCTTATTATTACAATTATTACATTGAAATTAACAAGGAAGGCATCTCTATGACTGGTTACAGAAATAATGTTGGTCAAACCACTACCCCTATTTAACGTCTCGTGAGAGTGGGGTATCCAGACAACCCTGTGCATTTTTAGAGAAATAATGTTGGTCAAACCTCTAACACTTTCCAACATCGCGTGGTGGGGCTGGAAGGCGCATCTCTGACTGGTCACATAAATAATTTTGGTAAAAGCCCTACCCCTTTTCAACATCTCGCGGGGGCGGCAAGGCATTCCTTTGACTCGTTACAAAAATAATATTGGTCAAAACCCCTTATAGACCGTGGGCTCCCAACGTTAATGGGACCGTGATACGTATAAGGTCAATTTTCACATGAGATGTTTGTCTGATGATCAGGAACGTAAAAATGGGTGATTGGCAGGTTTGAGTGGATGCGTTTACCTGTGGCGACCAGCAAAGGTGCGAATTTTTGGCAGTTAACTAACGTGACTCGGATAAGGTTGAAAATTGGTGCACATGTAGGGGCTGACATTAGAAATAGCACCTGCGCGTTGTCAGGCACTTAACTAGATGCAAAACTGTTGCCAGGCGGCTTAGAAGTCGCCGGGCATTCAGGTGAAATTTCTTGAAATTTATTTTACAGGAAAAAGTTTGAAATAAAAGTTGGCCCACTCCCAGAAATGCATATTTTCATTAGTACATCATTTTTTGATAAAATTTATATATTTAGAGAAAACATCGATTAAAGAAATACCATAACAATAAAAGGCCCTTTTTATTGACAACAAGTGATTTTTTCGAAAATTATTAAAAGACAAAAGGTACTCTATTACAGTATACTCCAAGATGAATAAGAAGTATTTGTTCAAAATGTTAATATTTAATAAGTTATTCGCATTTTTCCTCCTTTTCCCCATTTGTTCCATAACCTGCTGCATCTTTAGCAATTTAAAAGAAGGTGTGCTCAAAATTAGTACACGAATAAAGTAAGTCTTGTGCAAAGAATTGGCGTCAACGACTTTTAGTTAAAACAATAACTTATTCTGCTATAAATAATCGTAATCAGTGTCACGTTCTCAGCTTCTGATTATCGTAGAAAGGTGTAATAAAGATGAATATGCTTACAAAAATTAAACAAAAAAATCGCTCTACTTTAAAATATCCATTATTTATTATAGTTAAAGTTTATGTTTTGTCGTCGAGATACGTTCGATTTTTACTACCGTGACGAATGTCAAGTTTCCCAGACCCATCGCGAGTCCTTGGCGGAGGCATTACAAATTCTTCGTGGTGCATCTTTAATGCAGTTCTATAGCATCAAAAATGCACCATGAAGAATTTGTAATGCCTACGCCAATGGCCCACGCTGAGTCTGTGAAACTTGACATTCGTTACGGTAATAAAGATCGAACGTATCTCGACGACAAAACATAAAATTTAACTATAATGAATAATGGATATTTTAAAGTAAAGCGATTTTGTTGTTTATTTTTTGTAATCATATTCACCCTTATTAGAAAGTTCTACGATAATCAGAAACTGAGAACGTCACACTGATTATGATTATTAATAGCAGAATAAGTTATTGTTTTAACTAAAAGTGGTTGACGCCAATTCTTTGCAAAAGACTTACTTTATTCGTGTACTAATTTTGAGCACACGTTCTTTTAAATTGCTAAACATGCATGATAGAAATGCGTGATAGAAAAAATGGGGAAAAGAAGGAAAAATGTGAATAACATGGTAAATATTAACATTTTGATCAAATACTTCTTATTGATCTTGGAGTATACCTGTAATAGAGTACCTTTTGTCTTTTAATAATTTTCGAAAAAATCACTTCTTGTCAATAAAAAGGGCTTTTTATTCTTATGTTATTTCTTTGATCGATGTTTTCTCCAAATATATAAATTTTATCAAAAAATAGTATACCAATGTAAATATGCATCTCTGGGAGCCGGTCAACTTTTGTTTCAAACACTTTCCAACCTCTTATGTGCGGGAAGCATTACTGCAACTATTAAAATAATGTTGGTCAAACCCCTACCCCATTCCAACATCTTGCGGGGACGAAAGTCACCCCTGTGACTGCTTCCAGAAATAATTCTCGTCAAACCCTTACCGTTTTTCAACCTATCCCTACTTAAAGAAATAATGTTATTTACACCCATGTCCCTTTCCAGCGCCTTGTTCTGGGGTGGGGGTAAACGAAAACATGTGCATCTTTAGAGAAATAATGTTGGTCTAACCTCTAACCCTTTCGAACATCGCATGGTGGGGCTGAAAACATCTTAATCTTTAATATTGCCCAGCTGTATGGCAGGGTTATTGCTTTTCTTGCTTTCTCTAGATGGAACCACGCAGCGTCAAGCTCCCTTCTTTAATCGGCGCATTCTAGCAATAAAAAGATCAGTTGTTTGCCGTTGAAAGTCTATAATTTCATCCAATCTTCCTGGTGCCAATGTCTGGATGTATCGAGGGTGGATTTAAAAAAAATGGTGTATCGGCTTCATCGTTTTATTTTCTATCTTATATTCAATTTATCGATCCAATTTGTACCTTACGTTGCTGACATCCATATCCATTCTGATTTTTCATGGTGCATCTCTTTTCTTTCATAGGGAAAAAACTGTATCTGCAATAAAAATGTAACTTAATTATTTACCACTTATAGCAGACACTCTTAAACCAATTTTATCACCGCTCTTTTGGAAAATGATTTAAACTCAAACACAAACTTACTTTTCAATTTAATGAAAAATGTTGTTCTCAACGTCTACTAAAAATTGCTTGTAAGTAGGATATTATAGAACAATTTTGATCAAAAATTAAGTATACAATCACTTTTAATGTTTTTTCCTGTTAGACAAATTTGGAAAATTCCAGGTTTTAATGTCAACTTTTTCCAATGTTTACTTTCTTTAATGTGAACTTTTTATTGCCTAGAAACTTACATCAGGGTAAATAACAATTTTTAAAATGTGCATATCAATACTGGTTACAATCTTGATGAGGCCATAATTTGATGGCGAAATGCATCTACGCTCGTGAACAAACATAGGACTTCTTTATTTAAAAATCTTTCTACTGCAAGACTAAAGACCAAAACAAATAATACAGTTGTATATTTATTATGTCTTCTATGATCTAAAATGTTTTGAAGAATTAAAAATCGAAGCCTTCTGCGGCCCAAAGCTTTGAAGGCTTCACAACACAGTTAGCGGTTAGCAATGTGTTAAGATTCATAGGTCAAACCGTTTGGGTTTGGGTCAACTGTTTAGGTATTATATCATAGCATTTTGTTATTCCGATCTTTAATTTAAGAGAAACTTTAATTTTCAAATGTTGTTTACATGTTTCTGTTACTGACACCTTCCATAGGTAGTTCATCAATAGAAAGTTGCTATTCTATTTCCATTTTGATGGCAACTATTTCGATAGACGAAAGCAATCTGTTTACAAATATTGCGCATTTTTTGTCTGCTGGATTCTGCTGACTTATTCTTTGGCTATCTCTAGGCACTCAAAAAAGTTTATACGTCAAAAATAAAGGAGAAATAATTATCTCTGCCGAATTTTTTCTCGCGCTGGCATTGCTGTATAAATTGAGCTTTCTTTTCATGACCTTGATGGCTACGTTGGCTGTAGCATTGTCAACAATATGCTTTCCTATGCGAGAGAGGCAAAGAAAGCAGAGATAAGAGACTAAAAGGAACCCTAAAACCAACTAATTAGCATGGAGAGTCGGTTAAGGAGGTAGTAGATGTTCAAAGACCTTTTTTTCAATAATTTTTTTGTTGAATTAATTTTTAATAGACGTTGTAGGACCAAATTTTAACCAAGGAAAAAAAATGTTCTTAATGTTTATTAACAACCCGCCGAGTTACGGGCGATCTGAGGATGTTATGTGAAGAAACGATCGCCATAATATCTCAAATCCGGATCATCTGAAACACAAAAGACCAATATTGCTGACACGCAGGGATGCTTTTCAGGTGATTAAACAGTGAAAGCTTCACACCTCTAAAAGAGCGCTGATGATAAAGACGATTAGTTTAACAGAAGAATCCGGGTACAATCGTTGCAACTCCCTTACAAGGTCTCTATACCTCTCTTTCTTTTCATTCTTCTTGACTATGATGTTTTTGTCAGGTGGTGTCGAAAATGCGATAACGAACATGGGTCGCTTCTTGAAGTCAACAAGAACCAGGTCAGGCCTTGAGTGTGAAACAGAAACAATTATCGCGAATATTAGGTCTCGAGAATTGACTCGATTTCCCTAGAAGCATTTAGAGTATCGATATTAAGGTTAATTCCGTATGTTTGACAGAGCTGGTAATAAAGCACTCTTAGTGCCGCTCACACGGCATTGAGTGATCCTCCACATTTCTGTGGAAGATACCGTGCATCCTCGGAAGTTTTTCTCTTGTGCTTTCTTAATCGTGCTTCTTGACCATTTTAAGAAGAGAGTCTCTTCCATTTATGACTCTATGTGCTGTACCCAGAATAATTATGTTGTGAAGAAATTCATGTGCATAACATTTTGTGTCCCGATGTCAAGGGATCTAAGCTCGTTTTTCGTCCATAGAACTACTCCAAATGAATAGACATATATATATATATATATGCTCGTACATATATATTACTAATTATTACTAATTGTCATAAGGACAGCCGTGGGATTTGGCTTAAAGTGTGTGTTAATCTGAAAAACTGCATGCACTCCCAGTGAAAACATGATAAAATTTCAGCCGTAACGACGTCTCACGACTGAGAAATAGGTGTTCGCAGCCTATGTCGGACTCAATACAATATCCTGGCGAAACTCTCGTGCACCTTGAGGACATGGAGCAACCAAAGGATTACCGATTACTGCATCTTGCCCGTAAATGTCTCAGCATATTGTCGACATGCAAGGATGCTTTTTATGCTATTCACCAGTGAAAGATTGACGCCTCCAAAATGTTCGATGATAAAGGCGATAAGTTTAACAGAATATCCTTGGGGTGTACATGAAATGCTCTGAACGTATAATCCTGAACGTCTTGGCTTAAATTATGAGGACCGGATGCTATTCAGTAAATGACACCGTCCCAAAATAACAAAATGAAACCTTCTATGCCCAACTTCAATATGAGTAAATTGAGGAACGAAAACGCTAGCTTATACGATATCGACTTATCCCTCAAATTTCTGTGGAAGATACCGTACACCTTCTTGTCGAGAATCTGTTTATAAAAGTTTTTCTTCTGTGCTCATCTAATCGGGGCTTTCAGAAGTGAGTACTCGAAGTGGACAAGATTTAATGCATTTTGCTCATCCCTGATATTAAGGTCAAGGCCGAGTGTTTTATCGGCATCATCTGCTGCTTTATACAGAAACGCTTCCTTTTGATCTTAGAGAAATTAAAACCTTAACCGAACAACGCAACAGGAGCACCGATTATAATAAAGCACTTTTAGGGTCGCATTATGACTCATTCAACGACGGCAGCTCCATACACGATCTCTTCCTGTTCTTCATAATAATCGTTTTGAAGTATCCTCGCGTTCCTAAAGGCTGTTCTGTGTTCTTTGGATGCTTCAGAAGCTGGTAGTTCAGATCATGCAGTGTGCAAGTTTTTCACCTTTTTAGCGCACAGTTTTTCTTGCGGTCCAATCCTGACATCCATGGGTTGCATAATTTTTAAAATTCTTTTTCTAGGAGTATTTTCTACACAAAATATGGACAAAAATTATTTGCCGACTTTTTGACAAATTATGACCAGAATCTCCTTTGAAGGGATTATTACAATGAAAGGCGTCAGTTGTCCCTGTCGTGCTTAGAATCTAATAATGAGGAAAGTATCACAATGCGAGTTCCAGGAGTAGTCCGCAGGGCTGAGCGGATGGCAAAGCTTATTCTCAACCTTAAAATCTCTCTGCGTATCTAAAAAAATTGTGCACTTGCCAATTTGCAGCTCTTGCTCTTGTAAATTATCTTCAAATGTTGAAAAATCTTTGCAGTATAAAACTTTTAATCCTTTAAGAGCAAAAGGTAGACTGAAATTTTTTTAAAAACATTTATGGTTTCATGGGGAAGAGGTTTATATTTTGGCCTTATTTTACTACCGAGTATCATTTTCACAAAAACTATACTAATTAATATCGACATATATAAAAGGACTGGTGAATCCGTGTAGGAAACGCGAAAGACAATTAGAAAACAAGGGAGAGAGTTATGCGTAACCTATTACTTTCTCTTACAGGAGCGTCGGTTATGAAGCGGAGACATTACACATGTTCATACATGTCACTGTCATTCTCACAGCTTACTTCTTTGAATTGCATTAAAATCAAATAAATACATATTCAGATTATATTTTATTCAATAATTTACGATCATGTGTAAGATATTTACAACGCATGGAAGTGGCACAGGCGGAGAGTTCATCAAGTGTAAGAATACAGTCCTGAGCAATCCTGAGTCCCCATCGTCGAAAACGGTGTAGAACGATCACCTGCGACCAGAAAGATACAGGTTGCCCACCAATCTCTCAATTCTCTTTCTAATGGACATTCGCGTTTCCCTGAAGCAGTCACATGCCCATATCTATATGACCCTCCTATGAAAATTTAGCTCAAAAAGAAAGACATAATAAGAAAAAAATTACCAATTTCATGACGGAAAAACGGCGAAAATAAATTCGCGTTTTTATAATGGTTCTAGAAAAAACTTAAGAAATTGAATATAAGACTCCATTGACTTTATTTTCTATATACAAATTTTTCGATTTAAAAAATGATTGAACAAATTCTCGCCTGCTAACAATAGTATTATTTTCTGTTTCTTGAATACATCTCGCTGACATAAATATGCATACTTAGCTTTCTATAGAATCTACCCTTAGAATTTATATTAAATAATAAATATAGTCCGCAACTCTACTTTGTGGCCGTATTCGTCAATTCTGAGCAGTAACAGTGGGCTCACACCGTGCTGACCACAACTGCTAATGGTGACGCACGCAGAATGAGGCCGTATACAATCTAAATACAGTATCTGTAATCCAAATAACAGTATCAGATACTGTAAATCAGTATCGATAGTGTTCGATTACGTGAACGCTTACTCACAGAGTAGTATGTGGATAAAACCGATAAAAAAGACAGAGAAGCGAACGCCTGAGTTAATTTCTTTCCCTTCCAAGTAAATAGAAGCGTGTACATAAACCTAGCATATACACGAGCGCGCGCGCGCGTGTGTGTGTGTGTGTGTGAAAACGAAGATTTTAGCCTTTGAATTTTATTTAAATATACGAAACTTTATATTTATTTTTTCCAGGGCTTTTAATTTATTTTTGAATGGTGCCAGGAAAACGTAACTTTCTCGCCCTCCAAGAAAATAACACTGACTATATATATATTATATTTTGTTTCGTTTCGGCCGTATGCCTGTAAAGTAGATACCTCTCATACTGATTGCAAATAACGCCATGGTTGAGGTCTGCATTACAGATTGTTGAGAAATCTTCAATATTGATGGAAGGTTGCGAGACATATTTCGCAGAGACAGAGATTACTTTGATAGTGGCACCATCTGTCATTGGTTTCTAATATTATTTACTTGTCAAAAATTAAAATTGATTCTATCAACAGCTCCAGGCGCGAGAAATAAAGATTGTCAAATTCTAGACGTAGTTTAAGCTAAATTAGTAGTATAATTGGATGCGAACGCTGATGTCCCACTGGAACATGACAAAATAGTGCAAGGCGGCATACTGACTGAGGGGCGATTATGTTTGGAATCTGAATTACCAACCAAGGGTAATTATCTTATGCAGATGAGATTGGTTCCGCTAAGATTAATACTTAATCGGTGAACAGTATCTTGGTAAGTGACGCCGTACCTGTAAAGCTCTACTACCTCTGTTAATAGGATGGGAGATACTGATGTCGAATGCTCGGGGAGTTGCAAGGTGAAGGGATGCGTATCACTGGAATTCAGGAGTATAACAACTGCTTGCGTAAGGATAATTGAAAATGAATGAGTTAATGTAAATGGGCCGTTGAATTGGAATTCTGGTTCTCTATAAATTGGCGCACTCATGAATCTGCTGAAAAAAAGAAGTTTTGAGGAGCCTAATGAAAGATAGTTTTTTCCGGATCTTTTGGCTGATACGATGGATATACTGGGTGAAAAATTTGAAACGAGAGTGCTCTAATAGATATAAAAGCCAAGCTTGCGTTACCAAGTAAACTTTCGTACCACTACATAGAGGGAAAGTTTGCGAATGCAAAAGTAGGAATTAATTTACAAACAGCAACTGATGCAACTTGAGCCTACGCGAAGAAAGGGACCTGATGCAGCAAAAATTAATTTTCATTCTCTTACGCCAATCAAAGGTTTTCAAGTTACTCTTTTATTTCCAATAATCATAATTTTTAAGTTAATTACTTTTCTTGTTATTAAGCTACAAAGCTGGGCATATTAAGCGATGCAAAGACCAAACGGCAAGCCAACGAAAACGAGCCCCGCCACTCATCACTGCTGGGTAAAGCCAAAACGGACCGATGCGAACGAATTTTGGCATAAGATTGTTCTTTACTCTGTAGTGTCGGGTATTTTTTCTCCTTCCGAGGCAAGGTTAAATTAAAATTATAAATCCTGCCTTTATCTAGACGTTAGCGTTCTCGTGCCTTCGAAAACAGACACGAAGAATTATCTTTAAATATTATCTGCAATTATAATTTACTTATATATTGTCATCATTTTCTTTGTGCAGGAAATCCAGAACCCACTGTAAAGTGGTACGTAGATGGAAATCTTAAGAATGACGCCTCAGACGAAAAAAATGGAGGTGACATCATCGAAAAAAAGTATGTATGCCTCCCGTGTTTAAGAAAATTAAAAAGGTTACTTTTTGTTTCGTAAGTTTAATATCAAAATTCATCTTGTGATGATTTTATGTAACCCATCGCCAGAAGTAAAAATGCAATTATTAAAGAATGCAGAGAGGAAGAAACGCTGCCTGAGCCATGAAGATAGCTTTCCTCCATGGTATGTACTGTACTGTTTGTGGCTAGAGGCAATAAAAATAAAGTGCGTGTTCTGTTTTATGATATTCACATTTTCGAACATTTTGGACGACTTTTGAATTAGAAAAACAATCTTAAGCAAAGCAGAAAAACAAAGCTATTGGAGCTGACACTGCGCATATCGCCAGCTTCCTCCATTTTTTATTCCTGCTTCTAACTATGTACGAACGTGTATGCGCCACCATTTTATTTCTATTATCAGCTAGTATATAATGTTGGACATTATACACTAACTTCACACTGTTCTACTTCGAGGTGCAACATGATACATGGAGAATCGATATAAGGAGCCAAAAATCTTGTACATGGACTTCACCAAAAGCGAGCATTTTTCTGTCGGACATACAATAATGCATCGAAATTCTCATGCTTCCCGAACGCGGCACTAATTTGGCGCGGGTACGGATGGCCGCCGCCGTGGTTTTGTGTAAATACAACCTCAAGGCTCAAAGAAAAGTATGAAATTCTTAAACGGTTGAATTAATTTCTTTTGGCCATTCCAGGATTATTGGAATATAAAAACTACTACATTCAAATGAAAGCTTGGTACCAGTGCGATAATGCGTAGGCATACAAGATTTAAAACTGGTAAGTTATATACTTATTTTTCATATCACCATATAATGTAACTTACCTCGTCCATTGCAGGATCACAACGATTAAATGTTTCGCGATGCACCAAATTCCTAAAATCTTTTTTTTACATAAATAATAATTGATCTATTTAAATCAAATATCACAATCCTTAATATGTAATGCGAACTGTGTCAATGTCAACGATGTAAGCATAGGCAGCTGCAATTTTGTCCCCGTGCCACATTAGCGTCATACATGGAAACGGAAAGTATTGTAACCATGCCCATACGACAAAAATTTTCTCATTTCGGGTTACACTACTTTGGGCTCCTTATGTCTATTGTCCATGACATTATATATGGAGGTCCACACAAGCCGCTTGAAAAGATAGAGTTCAGGTTCAATCCGAAATCAATAGAACGCGCTCTTTGTGTGACTACCACAAAAAGATTTTTAACGTAATTTTTATGTTATAAAAATAAATTTTAGTTTTATTTGTAATTAAATAATAATATTGATCATTTCATTGAAAATGGAAATAAATTCGAATGAGATTATATTATTATTTTTAAAACAACGGTAAGAAAATGACATAACTTTTTCCAGACAAATCTTGCTATATAATTTTTATTATACTGCTTTAACTGGTATATCATAGAGTGATATAACTGTTACGTCACTGGGATGTCACACGCATTACAGAAAAGGAACATAAAGGGCACAATATTATGCAACTCTCTTATTTTAAGGATGCGTAACATTTTTGGATTCCCGTGATGTAACTGGTATATCATTGAGTGATAGAATTGCTACATCACTAGAATATCACACGTATTACAGAAATGGAATATAAAGGCCAAACTGTCCTGGAACGTTGTCATTGTCAAAATACGTCAAAGATTTAAAATGTTGCAATTCAACTTACATACCACAAAGTAATAAACTACTACATTTCTTTAATGTTACGGTTTTTAGTAAGCATGTATTATACATTGATTATACAAAACCGTTCCGTAATAATGGTACAAATAATTTTCGAAAACATAAGATTGTTTGGGCGTGCTTGTCAGTAAATATAGTATGAATTCAGAATATTGTATTAAAACGTAAATATATTAAAAATTCAAATACTTCTATTTACATATAATTAAAAAATTTGCCATAAGAACACGGAGCGACCCAAGGACAATCGTTGCAACTCCCTTATAAGGTCTCAATACCTCTCTTCCTTTTCATTATCGTTGGTTATGATGTTTTTGTCAGCTGGTGCCAAAAATTCGATAACGAACATTGTTCACTTCTCGAAGTCAAGAATAACCATGTCAGACCTCGAGTGAGCAACAGAAACAATTGTCGAGAATATAAAGTTCCAGTATATGCGGCACTTCCCATTCTCGACAATTGACTCAATTTCCCTAGGAGCATTTAGAGGAGCGATATTAAGGTTAATGCCATAAGAGTGACAGAGATGGTAACAAAGCACTCTTAGTGCCGTATTGTGCCTTTGAATGTAGGTCGTCCGCGCGTGAGTTGGACAACTAGATAGTATGTGAGCTAAATGCTCGGGGTGTGCATGGCACGCCCAGCAGCTATCATCGGGAATGTCTTGGCTCAAAATGTGGCGACGGTATGTTAAGGTGGAAATGACACCATCTTGGCATGCAAAGATGAAACCATCCTGTTATCGAGGAGCTGTTTATGAAAATTTTTCTCGTGTGCTTTCTTAATGCGAGCTTTCAGGAGTGAGTACTCGAGATAGATAAGATTCGATGCATTTTGCTCACCCCTAATACTGAGGTCAAGTCCGAGTGTTTCAGCAGCCTCCTCCGCTGCTTTGTACAGAAATGCTCCTTTGCCTACTTCCTCGTGATTCCTGACCATTTTAAGAAGAGGGTCTCTTCCATTTGCAACTCTATGTGCTGTACCCAGAATAATCCTGTTGTGAGGACATTCAAGACTCAATTTTCCGCGACCCCCTTGATGGCGTGAAATGTACAGTCGCGGAACGGATGACTTAAGATGCATGCTTTTGTTATGTGCATAACCTTTCGGGTCCCGATATAAAGAGATCTGAGCTCGTTCTTCGTCCATGGAACTACTCCAAATGAATAGAGTAGTACCGGGAAGGCAAGCATGTTCGTTGCAGATACTTTGTACCTCGCCAACAGTACGGAAGACCAAATCTGTGGGATGAGACGTTTGTATCTCCTTCGGAGAGTATCCTTTATAGATGTCACATCCTGAATGCGGCTCTGTGACACGCCTAGGTATGTATAAGTCTCTCCAGCGCAAAGGTGTTGTATGGCGCTTCTGTCAATGAGCTCAGGATCTTCAGGGATGCCATTAAGTTTTCCTCGCTTCAAATAAACCTTAGCGCATTTGCCTAACCCAAATTCCATTCCAATTTCCTTAGTATATCGTTCGACAATCCCCAGAACTAGATGTAGTTTCTTTCTGTTTTTAGCATAGATCTTAAGATCATTCATGTAAAATACGAGGGTGGATTGATAATTTTTCCGGCCTGACCAAGAAAAACAACGTTTTTAAGAATTTTTTTTTTATTTCTCAACATAATCTCCTCCAAGGCTGATACATTTCTCATAGCGGTGTTCTAGTCTAGTAATGCCATCTCTATAGAATGATTCGTCAAGCTCCTCAAAATACCCATTTACAGCTTCGATTACTTCTTCATTCTCCGCAAATCTCTTACCGCCAAGCCATTTTTTGATGTTAGGAAACAGAAAATAGTCACTCGGGGCTAGGTCTGGGGAGTAGGGAGAGTGCGGCATCAATTCGAACTTCAGATCGTTGATTTTAGCCATCGCAACGAATGACTTGTTTTGGTCCACTGTTAGCAAACGCGGCACCCAT
>NC_046661.1:69983494-69990211 GCF_010883055.1 Belonocnema kinseyi | reverse complement strand
ACCTCAAGGTAGGCCTAGTGGCGCCATCTCTTGGTCAGGCCGGAAACTTATCAATCCACCCTCGTACATGAGTGACCTTGTACTTTCGATCTGCAGGTTTGCGCACAAGTACCCGTCGGAATGGCGAAGAGCTAGAAATAGTGGCAATAATGTAAGGCAAAAGATATATTTCTTGTCACACAGGTTCAATTGCCTGAACAATCCTATCATTTAGGATAGCTGTGAATATCTTGTAAAGTGTGTTCAGACAAGTTATTGGCCTGTAATTCTTCGGGTCAGCTAAGTTGCCTATTTTCGGCAGGATTATTGTGCGCCCTTCCACCAACCCCTCCGGAATCGGCTCTTCCGACTTCAAATATGAGGTTTAAATACGGGCCAAATGCTGATGGGTAGAAGAAAACTTCTTCCACCAGAAGGTTTTGATACAATCTGGTCCCGGTGCGGAATAGTTCTTCATCCCTCTTAATACTTTTTTCACCTCCTAAGTTGTGATGGGTGGGCATTCTTTAGCAGGTGTTATGAGAGCAACACATAACTCTTTGAAGCTATTTATATTTTCTGAGTCTTCGTCCAGTCTATGCTGCACTCCGTAGCTTCTCTCCAAAATACTTCGACCTCCTCTGGTTTGGGTGGGTGTTCGAAAGTAACTGAAGGGTCTTGGAAGAGTCGAGATGGGTCAGGGAGAAACTTTTGATTTTCTCTGACCCACCTCTCCCTCCGCTCTAGACTTCTCTTAGCGTCAGATCGTATCCGTATTCTTTCAACAATATGCTGCCTGATGGTCAGCAGCTTTGACTTATTAAGTGTGTGATAACGGGTCCGGAGTTCGCGCGTGAACTTTCGCACCTTGGCGGTAAAATTCCTGCCAGATGTGATGTAGTCAATAACACAATGAATGCGGGACGCGTACTCTCTTGCCCAGCCTATCTTTATGGCAAGTTGATTGCATTCGTCTTTTGGTCTTACGATCAGCCGTTGGTTTTGTTTTACGGTTCGCATCGGCCAAAGCTCTCGCTGCATTATACACACAATAATTGATAGCCCAGAGGTCGGATTCTCCGGAAAAATGTCCACGGAGCTCGTCATCCATTTCAGCCAGATCTTTAGGCTTGAGAGAAACCTTGGTGTTGATGTTTCTCCAGGACGTAAAGCATCGCTCTTCCTCTGATGGCAGGCGTGCCATGTAACCCCGTTCAGGGGCTACACTCGCATCGTAGCACTCTAGCAAGTCCTGATTCAGTCGCTCCGTCCACTCAGAGGTCACGAGATCCCGCCGATCCATCGCATTGAATCCATTTTCATTGGCTCTCCCAGCTCTAGATTTGTCGGCATTGTTGGCCGACCCATTGTCGGGAGCCCTGCGCGTTCTGTTGTTTTGAAACGCACTTACTACAACTTTGTTTGGTGTTGTCATTGTTGTTCCCACGAGAAGCTAGGGAAAGGGGTTCGTCCATCCACGTAGCGCCCCGCATGCCAGGATGAGGGTGCGTACTCTAAAGGTCGCCCGGTATCCCAGAGTCACCGTTCTAGGCACCTCACTCAGCTGTCATTCAGCTTTCGGCCCTGAACAATTGACCGCGACTGCCTATTTATTTTTGTAACCATATTCAGCAGAAACCCTTGGTACAGGGACCCTCTATCCGCAACCCGAAGACGTGTTCGGTGGCATTGTCATAGGCCCTTTTATAATTATACATACAGGAATGTGGAATTTCAGCAGGTACATCTTTAACACAATTAAATCAAACTGAGATAAAAAAAGAATAGTATAATTAAGGTAATTAAATTAAAAAACACCTTTTTTAATAATACACGCTAAAAAAGATATATATTTGAATTAATTAAATTCAGAGAGCACTATTTCCCTAATATATAGTTATTTTTATATAACTCACTTTTCAGTTCGAGCGTTATTGTATAAAACATCAAAATTTCCATCAGCAGCAGTATGAATAAATTGACGATGGGTATTTGTGAAATAGAACAGCCACCAGGGGCGGACTCAGAAAAATATTTCGGGGTGGCGGGGTCAAAAAATATATATATGTATCTCCCATGCATAGCTCAGCGGTCTCGACCTTTAATATGAAAAGTCAAAAGTTTCGGTGCGGAGGGTTTGAACCCCCTAAACACCGCCCCTTGTTCCGCCACTGACAGCCACAAAAAAAGTTCTCGGATCTGTGTATTTTGATGCGCTGAATTCAAATCTGTGCTCAGAATTTGTTGAACCGGTCTAGATTTAGTCTTAACCTCAATAAAACACCTCAAAACTAGCTAAATAGCTGTTTTTACATGAACAAAGGTGAAAACAAAATCAAAAACCTCAAATCTGAGTCAAAAAAATGCTCAACGTTATGTATCATGATACGCTGAATTCGAATTCGTGACCTAAATCAAACCAACAGGTCTAGGTTTGGCCCTTACCTCAAAAAACATCTGAAAATCGCAAATATCTACATCAGCTCAGAATATCTAATTTGGGCCTAACAATTCTAGGTTCGGCTAAAAGTAAGATTTCAAAGTATTATTTGAAATAAGAGCCAAACCTAGACGTGTTTGGCCCAAATTAGAACTTTTGGGCCGATGTATGTTGTGAATTTGAAAACATCGTAATAATAATACATAAGAACATGTTTATTTTCACTCCGATTTGAGAATTAAGTTTTTCATTGAAGGAAAAAATCAGCTTTATATGCGATTTTCAGCTGTTTTTTAAGGTTAGGGACAAACCTAGACCTGTTTGGCCAATTAAGGGCATATGACATAGATAAATACCTATATTGCCGACCTCACTTTATCAGTTCACTGAATTTTTTTTGAACCTAAGAACTTTTTTTGTAAATAAAATATCGAGCTAAAACTTTGGAAAATGTATTAGAGTACAATAAGGTACGTTTAGGTAATGCATTTTGGAAGGAACTTCACTGAAAATTATTTCATCTTTTTTCTGAACCACGACATTTTTTGAAGGTTCGAACTTTTTTTATACATAAAATATCGGTCTCAAACTTTGAAAAATACAAGAGCCGAAACAAAACTACGTTTAAGTACAATGCTTAATAATGAAAGCTGTAGAAAAAAATTTCAACTATCAATCCCATCGGTATTAGCGGGTAACATTGTACACGAAAATACGAACCCTCCAGAGCCTCGTCTGCTGGCCACCAGGGTCCGTATTTTCGTGTACAACGTTACCGGCTGATGCCGATTGGGTTTGACAGCTGAAATATTTTTTTTACAAATTTAATTATTAAGCTTTGTACTTAAACGAAGTTTTCTTTCGGCTCTTGCATTGTTCAAAGTTTGAGACCGATATTTTATGTATAAAAAAAGTTCGAACGTTCAAAAAATGTCGAGGATCAGAGAAAAGATGAAATATTTTTCAGAGAAGTTCCTACCAAAATGCAGTACCTAAACGTACTTTATTGCACTCTAATACATTTTCCAAAGTTTCAGCTCGATATTTTATTTTAAAAAAAGTTCTTAGGTTCAAAAAAATATTCAGTGAACTGATAAAGTGAGATCGGTAATATATGCATTTAGCTGTGTCACATGCCCTTAATGTCGCGCATTCAAATTGAGCGTATCAAAACACATAAGTTTAAGTACATTTTGACAGAGATTTTAGGTATTTGATTTTTCGTTCAAGTTTGTTTACGTAAAAACAGCTATTTAGTCAATTTCGAGGTGTTTTGTTGAGGTTAGGTCTAAACATAGACCCGCTGGACAAATACGGAGGGCGGCTTTGATTTTAGCGCATCAAAATACATATGAGTTCATGTGCCTCATATCCAGATCCGACAAGTTCTTGTTATGTATCTGTCTAGTTTACCTCTGCCGATAATAAATAATTTCTCAGTGATCGTAACTTGATATCATCCTAATAACTTGTTGTTGAAATCATAGGTGATTTATAGGTTAAGCTATCATTGTGAATCCATAAAACTGAATAGACTATAGAATCATTTTTAAAGTCAAATGATAACATTATTTCAATTTCTGGATATATCGTAAGAAAAAAAAATTCAATATGACTGGAACGTGTTTCAGTATTCACAAAATTATTGCACTGGACATTAAAAGAGAACTGTAATTGATATTTTAAAGCGACTGAATATGGTAACTTTACTACATGTGCAATTATGCGCTGATAATGAGGGAGGTAATGATGTTTTCACTTGGTTTGATTCAAGTGCACAACTAACATTCGAATTTTCTGCACTTTCAGGGATATTTGCTTGAAATTCAGTATTCTGTAAAATAGTGCTCTCTGAACGTGTAGAGTGGTCTCTATCTAGATGCTCTTCAAAAGCAGAAGAATTTTAAAATTTTCGAATACCCAAAAAAAGTATACTTTCAGTGTTTTAACTTCTCATTACAGTTTCAAAATGCATTAAATTGTTTTTAAGCTGAAATATATTTATAAAAAACATTAATATACTAGAAGTTAAAATGTACACGTAATATTTATGTTAAATCAAATCTAAAACGTATTTAACTCATTTTTTAAGAAAATAGCGTTTATTGTGTTTAGACCCAGCACAGGCGAAATGTGCTATCAAAATTTCATCTCTATACTAATCATAAAGTTTCTTACTTTTATGTGATACATAAAACTGTTTCGTGCTTCAATTATGCTTCAAAGGTGCTTCGATTTGGGTTTCCAAATTTTCTTACTATTTGACTTTATATATGACCAACTGGGGGGCATAATGCCGGCAATAGCAATAACAACGTAAGAGCCCTTGTTCCTTTAAATAAAAAAGCTTTTAAAATCGCTAGTAAAAATAAAAAAAGGGTTTAGAGCTTGTAATTGTATAATTTTCGAAACTCTGACACACGATAACTTACTTTCTTGAAAATACCTTCAGGCAAACTTTGATTATCCAAAGTTTGCAGTAATTCTTCGGACACCTCATCAGTAATTTCATTTTTCATCACATCCTGAGGCTTTGTCGTAAATTGCGTCAATGCAGAATAGAGCGCTGGCCTATCTTACAGAATCATGGAAACTGAACCCGTAGTCTTTTCAATATCTGAGCTTTAAAAAAAAGAACAAATAAACCATAAAATTGAAGAAGAAAAATGCTTTATTAAATTTTAAATGTTATTGTATAAGTTTAAAAATTTATTTTAATTGACAAAGTGGATTTGCATAATTTGATTCCTTTCTGGGTCTATTGAAATTTATAAGGTTTTCTTACCTTGTTTTTCTTCAAGAAAAACGTTTTCATCCGCGTTCGGCGTTTTTGTCATTTTTTCATGAAATCAATCCTATTTTCTTATTGTCATACAGCCACTTACGGTATCTGCCAGGTAATTTTTCCGGGTGTACTGCCGAAAAGGGGATATGCCCGATTTTCGTCGCACTTCGTATACTTATGTATTTTGACGCGCTGATTACGAATATGATAGTGAAAATTGGCGCAAATTTGATTTTCATGGCCTATGGCCTACTCATGCTCTTCACCGCGAGAAGGTTAGATTATTTCGAAGAGCATATTTTTTTTATATTTCCTTACCCCTGCCCCTTTTCCAACGCCCCGTGGGGGGTGGGAAAGCAACCCTGTGACTGATCATAGAAATAATGTAAAATCACACCCCTAACTCTTTTCCAATGCCCCGTGGGGGCCGGGAAGGCACCCCTGTGACTGGTTATAGAAGTAATGTAAGATCACATCCCTGCCCCTTTTCCAACGTCCTGTGGGGGGGGGGCACCCATGTGAATGGTTATTGAAATGATGTAAGATCACACCCCTGTCCCTTTTCCAACACCCCGTGGGAGCAGAAAGGCACCCCTGTGACTGGTCATAGAAATAATGTCAACTATAAAATAAAACCATGACACAAAATCAATTATCAAACCCACGCCTTTTCCAACGCCTTATGGGGGCGGAACGGCACCCTGCGACTGTATTATTTTCATTAGTGAAGGTCATTAAAAAAATTAGTGTAATTAGTTTTCACGAAAATTTAATTTAAACTCACACTCTACGTATGTTCAATTTTTCCTAAAACCGAGACATTTACAAGTGTTTCCAAAAGCTGGGAAATAAACAGGTCAACCAAGATAGAAAAAAAGATTGAGAAAATAACAGAACCTCCAGAATATCTAGAGCTTCATACGAACAAAATTTTAAGTCTTTTCCAGGTTATTAACTTAAGGTTTCCCAGGTGCAAGTAATATTTTAATTTAGCAAAAATAAAAAATCTACTTTGGACATAGCTCAATATTGATTTTATAAAATACACTGTTTAGAGAGAATATTTAAAACGTTACTTTGAAGCTTATTTGAGAAATCGAGGATATTTTTCAAATTTTTACTCAAACCTGGCTAATTATTTCCAACCTCAAAATAAAATTCGCAAGTCGTTAAAAAATTACAGGGAATAATCCCTATATTAAAGTAGATTACACTGAAAACGAAAAACTTGTGTTAATAATGTGACAAAATTGTTTGGTAAAATTGCTTATTTAACTCTAATTTTTTTAAAGATTTTTGCTGCAATTAACGTAATATGAATAAAGAAAAGTTTCAGAAATATGGGACTTTAAGAACCACATCTGCATATAGAGTATGAAAGGGGATAACCAGGTGTATACATATGAAACCCGTATTTTTTCAAGAAAAAAACACATTTATTTCAAGAGAGTGATAACAAATATTTTATTCAAAGTATGCGCCCTCGCTGGCTACACATTTTGTCCACCTCTCA
>NC_046661.1:69965331-69983394 GCF_010883055.1 Belonocnema kinseyi | reverse complement strand
CGCCAATTAGCACAAATGGTAAGTTCCGACAGTGCCTACAAGTGTGCCTACTGGCCGCTAAATGGCAATACCGGTTTCATATGTATACACCTGGTAGATGTAAAGCATGTTTATTTTATGGTAGAATAAAATATTAAAATTAGTGTTCGCAATTTAATAAAATTCATATTTTTGAGCAATGAATGAAAAATAATTAAAGGTCAAGGGTTCTCATAACAAGTTTAAAGGCTATTTACACATTTGTAGGGTTATGTAGGGTTATGTAGGGTTATGTAGGGGTATGTTATGTGCACCATTTCCAAGTAAAAACATAATTACTTACGAGATCGATCAAATCTACGAACGCAAAGTCCCTATTCTTCCTGTATTCGACATTAAAAGAGTTTTTTAATTCCATTTGCACGATTTGCATTTTGTTATCAGTTTCACTGGGACCGCTAGCTTCCTCTAATTGCATTTCATCATTAGATACGACTGAAATGTTATCAGCTCGATCCCAACTTATTCTTTTTGAATGTTGTTTTTCGATATTCTGAACGTCTATGCGTAGAGGATCTAGGGACCTTTTTTCTGCATGCTCCGATTTTTCAGTGATCTAAAATTAACGATAACATTTTATAATAAAGCTCCAACAACCCGTATTTCACATACGTATGCAGAATAGTTTTAATTAAAAATTGAAAAATTGATTTATAAAATATATTTGAAATATTTTACTTACTTTGAGTACGTATATTCAACAAAACGATTTTTTTAAATGCAGAAATTTTTGTTAGTGCAACTAAGATTAGTTTTTATAAAGTCAGAGCGACCCTTTTTGTAAGGATAGATGTACACTTAAAGTCACAAAACGTTCATCTTTTGTTAGAGTCATAGTTATTCTACTCAAGACATCAATAAATGACTTCAAGACATAGAGACTTTTCGACAAGACATAAATTGAAATCTGGGTCCGTCTCAAAAATGAGACATGCTGGAGTCAAACTTTTCGACTTCAGCATGTCTTGATTGGGGGTAATTGAAGTTTAAGCTAAGTCGAAGCATTTTTACTTAGGATGCATGACTCGGGTCGAGGCAAAGGTTTGACTTATGTGCTAGCTGCCCTCGGTACGCTCGGGCAGTGTACTTTACACTATTTAGTGCTGCTTTTAAAAATATATTTTATCGGCTCCAAATTCTTCGAAATTCCATCGCATACATTTTTCAAAATAATCATTATTTTACAGGCCATTTGAGTGTAACCTCAAACATTTTTTTACGTTTTCTTCAAATTCCACCTATGTTTACACGGAGCGCAATTTCAAGCTGAAAATTTTGGAAATTAACTAAAAAGCACTAAGAAACGTTTGGATGGTCCTTAATTTCTATAATTACGAAAAAGACAACAGAAAAGAATTTTTATAATTGTAGAAGTTTAGGACGAGACAAACTTTTCTTAGCTTTTTTGCACTGCTTAAGTGTAGGGAAGGAGAGGGGATCGATTCGACCTCACGCTTAAAAAAAGTCGAAAACGTGTTGTTAAAAATCTAAAAAAATGCATGATTCTTGTTTAAGCCTTCTACTCCACGTTACAATTTTGCAGTCTAGGTTTTTTGAAATGATTAATTACATATGAAACAATGAACATATAAACTTGTGCAAAAAAATAGTTTTTTTCAAAAAGATAAGATAACTCAGAAACAAATAAATGAAACAGAACAGGCCAAGAAGGAAATTAAAGAGGAAGAGTGTGTCTCGATTATTGCATCATTTCTGCACAATGATTGTTAATATAACAATATAAACTCGAAATGTAAGTTGAGTGAACGTCAAAATTTCTTAATTAAAACTGAAAAATCAGCAGACAGTATTAAAACAATAAATAATTCGCTTTTCTTAGCAATTCATTGCTCCTCATTCAATTAGTGAGTTAGTATAAGCAGATTAGTAGAATATCCTTAGTGATTAATTCAGTAACATAAATCTTACCATTAAGAATTTATAAAATAATCTTTAAGCCAAAATTTAAAAGCCAAAATTTAAGCCAAAGATTTTATGATCGACTCCTTAAATGTGGTGGATAAAGAAACTATCACTCACGTTTTACTATATATATATTATCTTTAACAAAAAATGGGCGTATTCAAATCCTACAAATTTGGATATCTGGAATGCAAAAAGATATTGGCGGATTGCGGAGTTTGTTTCTGGTATGTGCCATATTAGCATGTGTTTTTTAGTAATTAATTTTTGCACCAATTATAATGTTACAATATTATTGAATTTAAATTTTTTTAAATTTTTGTTTAATCTAAATTTTCCAATTCAAATTTATTGCTTTAAACGAACATTTCATATTGAATTTCAAGCCATTGATACGCAAATTAATCAATAGTAAAATTTCCATAGGAATTATTTCAGGTTAGTCAGTCTCATTCATCTATATTCACTCAGTATTTTAATGAATACGAAATGGCAGACTTAAAGCACTACGCACAGGTGACAGATTAAAAATTTGGCCAACCGATTGGATTTTCATTCCTTCAATCTGCAAATGACATACACGTAATTCAAACTGGCTCGCTTTTTATCGGTTTTATTTCCTGAGTTAATCGAATTACATGCTATGATTTTTAAGGGACAATATAATCCACTACCTTTAAGGAAGTAAACGTTCAATTCGTGAATCCAAATGTATTTCACTATTGTGAAAGTTCTCAATTTTTTAATTTTAATTTTGAAAATGTTGACCCCTGAAACCCTATATGACAAACAACAACTTTCACAATCCCGTTTCGCGTTCTCACAACCACCAGGTGGACACAGATGGAGTAAAGTAAAACTGGTGATGCAGAATGAGTAAGGAATTTCAAAAAAAAGCTGTTGAGGTCAGGATTGTCCGCTTGTATAAAAATATTATTTGTAAGTAGATACGATAGAATAAACTAAGAATCTTTAAATTTTAATTAATTAAGGTGATTTAAACTACATGATAGTAGAATTCTAACCTTAAAATGTATGTATATTGATAAATGGGTGGATAATGTATGACCTCGTGAACTATGCAGAAAAATAGTAATTGGCCACAATATATAAAAAGCAAATAATTAGTGTCTTTGCAAAAATGTATTAAAAATTGTTTTAATCATTTTGTAAACTATAAATATAATTGTTTGTCACTTTGTGTTGCGAATTATGAGTCGAAATCATGTCGAAAAAAGTTTTTGACTCCGGCGCTTATAGCTTAATATATAATAACGATTTACTCGCAATTCCCATGTGATTGTAACGCCCCCTGAAAAATTAGCATTCGAAAGCCTGCTGTACTATTGTTAGTTCGTAACGCCGCCGCGCTCTAATGCCCATACATACACACGCATACAAACACACATACGCATACAAGCTCTGAGTTACAACGAGGTATTATAAACGTAAATTCAAAAAAAAATTCTGTTTTTATTGTGTGAAATATATAAATTTTTTAACTTTCAGATTCGGTGTGATGAAAATATGTGAAAAACAGTTTTCAACTAAATGAATTAAAATGCCTGAAAATAAATAATCTATAAATGAACATGGGCTACGTATGCCAGGATTTGTGCAAAAGTTTTCAATTTAACTGCTTTTATTAAATAATTTAAACTCTTTACATGAAAATAGAAATTAATTTTAACGAATATTTTTTTTTCGGAAAGAATGTTACTAAATCAGATACAGCCAACTCATAATTGGTGCTGAATGGATTTCAGAAAAAAAAACGTTTATCCATAAAAATCCTAACTTACTCATTCAAAAGTCAGCCTAACCAATAGGTGGCAATCTGGAATTCCGTTAACAGATACGCAATTCATAAGTCATCAAAATCCATTCAAACGAAAGTGAACGGATTTTTGTTCCTCGGGAAGACTTTGAGAAATAACTTGCTTCTATAAATTTGAATTTCGCGTTATAAATAGATTTTAAGAGCCATACATTCCAAACACGTCACATCACATCGCTTTAGCACGATTCTGACATACTGCAAAATTCAAATTTATAAAAACAAGCTCAACCATTTTTCTCGGAAATTATACTTATTTCTGGAATAGTTTTATCCAATAATTTTTTCATAGTTTTTAATACGCAACTATTTAATCAGAAAGTACCCATAATACAAGCATAATTGAAAACAGCTATTTTAAAATTTGAATTATACGGTATGCAGAGATCGTGAACGCCGGAGATTCCCAGCGCTTCACATCACATCGTTTTAGGACGATGTCAATATAACGCAGAATTATAATTTATGAAAACAGCCGTAACCATTTTCTTTTATTCGTGTGAAAATCAAAATGTTTTGATCTTAAAGAAATCAAATCCACAATTGAAAAAAATTTTCTTTAAAAATCGAAAGCGAATGATGATAAGACTAGTGTTTTGTTTTTAAATTTACAAATTCCAGTTTTAAAATTCTTGAAAGAATGATGAAAAACATAACAAAATTATAAAATTGTCCGACTCGACCTTGTTATGAGCGACCTAATCTCACCACCACATCCTTACTACTTAAGCTGCACGTGCCTCTAGCATATGTGGGCTACAATGTAGCGTTCAGGCCGAGACAGAAACTTCGTTAAAAGAGAGTCGACAGGAGCATGGACACGCTAATTTCAATAAGATATTAAGAGGAAATTTCAACCGACAAATACACAATCAAGATTGCAAGCAAATATGACGCTGAAGGTTCTAAGCCAGTCAATATTACTAGCCAACAGAATAAACATGAAATGCCACAAGTTCCAACAACTGGGACGGTTTACCAAACAGTGTTGTGCAAAGCAAAATTTTCACGATGGAAATCCCCCCAAAAAAACCGAATCCTGTAAGAATCGTTCAGAAATAAGACACAAGCTATTTAGACCAACAATAATTTCTCCGTACAAACTAAAAAGAAACATATGTGACACTGCCGCTTAGGTAGACTTTTGGATTGCCAAGTTTGAGAGAATAACCCTAAACAGCAATGTCAATTTTGTATCTCTTTAGTTTGTTTAGCAGCAATGAATCAAGAAGAAATACAGGAGCCAGTTGCTTATGAGAAACGGGCAGAATAACAAACATATGCGGAAAACACCTATCTATACAAGGAAAAAGACGAGATAGAACAAAATGCAGCCTATCAGTGTACTAGTGAATCCCGGAGCCTCGATTAACCTAATAAAAAACGACAGCATCCCATACTTTGGAAAATCACCTTTTTCATAGTATTCCTGTTGAATTCCTCCTACCGGAATCTGAAATAATAGGATTACCTTTTCTTAAGAAGTATGAAAGATACCTGCTAACTCCAAAATCCTTAATGCTAGGCAAGAACAAGTTACCCCTTTACAGAGATGGTCTCTATATAAAGAAAAATTCAGAGTAAGTATGCCTTTTCCAAGTCATGGATACGAATTCAATCATACGGATCGAAGATAGGAAACATATCCCAAATGGCATTCCGTCTATTCACGAAGGTGAATTGTGGGTACCATCTTATTGCTATGAATCAGCTCCTTTCAAAATTCCATAGGAAATAAATTACGAAAAAATTCTGAAGACCCATTACTATTTACACAACTAACAGAGCCTGAAATCTGAGTGAATCTGAGATCACATAAGTTACCAGAAACTCACTTTGGGTAGTACCCAAAAAAGAAAACAAAAGAAGAATGGTCATCGATTACGGACACATTGATAAGGATACCGAACAATCTTCGCATACTTTACGTGTTTTCGATGATATTATCGAACAATTAGGACAAGCGAAGTTTTTCTCTGCTTTTTATATGAGTACAGGTTTGCACCAAATCCAAATGAAAGAGGCATCCAAAAAATATGATGCATTTTCAACATTAAGGTCACTAGGAATATAATCTATACCTTTAGGCCTAAAAAATGCACCAGCCACATTCTAAAGAAGGATGAAACACGCCTTTAGAGGTCTCATTGACAGAGAATACTTTGTGGACATAGATCAGTCTTTCTTGGGTTTGACAAGATACTATAAAAAATTTATTTAAAAAATTCTCTAGTGTAGCATCTACTTTTACCAATCTAACCCAAAAAGAGATCATATTTAACTGGACACCCACTAGTGAAAAAGAATTGTTAGCTATCGTATGGACGGTCAAACGACTCCGTGAATAGTCAGTACGTTGAAGGTAAATATAATAATATTTCAGATTGCTCATTTAGACGAACCTAAGCCCACCTTTACTAGTAATGATAGAGTCACCAGAACAATATAAATCAGATTACCTGATAGAAGAATGAGCAAGTCCTATGCGCATCAACTGAAGAATCAATCGAGGATAAATCCGAAAGTCTAAAGCACAATAAGCAGGATTCCATTCTATTTGATAATTACTTGTAGTGAAAAGAAAATCCGGTAACAATTTGCAGGGCAAAAATTAAACCAAATGCAGCCAGAAATTTCTGGAAAAGAATTCAAAGGTTCGATATACTAAATTATAATGAGGCAGAATGGCTAAGACATCTAGATTGGATGATAGGCGATTTTAAGGATAAGAAATTAACTATAATACGAGTACACTTTGGAGACAATATGTTCGTACATTTTAAAAGAAAAGAAATGAAAGAAATTATCAACTATTTGTCCCACTACTAAACAAAACAAGAGCAAAAGCAGAATGGGCAGGAATGAACGAAGAAATTAAAAGGAACGTCAAATCATGCTCTATCTGCCAACAAAAAAAGTCAGTTAGATTAACAAACCAGGCCAAAGGTATTATTTCTGATATTAACCTAAACCCGCATGAGAAAGTAGTCATATGACAGAATAACGCGATACACTTTATTAATGCTAATGAAAAGTGACATTTCACCACAGGTCACTTTAACTGATCAAGGACAAATTTTCTTATTAGAGGAAGTGCAGCAGTTTGAAGAAATGTTTAAAATTAGGCACATGAAAGTTACGGCATTTCATTCTAATGCTATCGGAAATATAGAACGAATATATTCAACATTAAAAAAACGTAATTAAGACTTCAATCTCACCTACAGACACCTGATACAAAAATGGAAACCCTATTATAAGAAGTACATAGAAAAAACTAAGGAGAGGATTAAGTTAGAAAAACAAAAGTATAAAAGAAGATTGGATGAAAATATAACGCGAACCAATATGATCTACCAAATTGTAAACGTTGTTTAATTCGGAGGATGATTCAATTAAGAATAGAGAGAGATGAAACGCTTAAGGAAATAGTTCAAGAAATTGAAGAAGCGAGTCTCGAAATGACGTTCAAGTAAGTCACTTTTTTCAATATAGGTGATTAAATCTATTATGAAGGATACGATACAAAAATATATAGATTCCCACATTTTATGTATAGATTCTATCATATTGGCGCCATCAGGCTTATATAACCTGTCGGCAAATTTGGTCTCAGACGAATCGCTCGTCACTGGACGCCATTTTCAGGCTTTTAATTGTACTTAAAAGCTTCTTTTGTATATTAATTAGGAAGCCTTGATACGGACTCAGAAGCCGATCGTCGAAAACGTCAAAGGCGCTCTTCCAGCATACAATCAGGTCGTCGACTTCCATTAGAAAGCCCTTCATATACTCCTCCGGGGTCACCCACCTCAACTAATGACTCGAATAGCCAACATTTCAAAGACCCATCCAGAAGTATTGCTTTTACTCAGAAAAATAGTAGAATAACAGAGGAAAATAACTTCCCAGAAATTATCTTCAACGCAGACTTCGTTGCTTAAAAAAGTCAGTGAAGCCGCGCGGCTGTTGGCAGATTTACAAAGAGACGAGACCCTAACTCGTCAGAGTCTCATTCTCGCTACTATCAACAGTTCTCAGGATGAAGAATTGGAATCTTCCATAGCATACGAATGGCTTTTTGGAGGAAAACTGGAAGAGTGTCTCAGAGCAGCAAAAATAATAGAAATATCTGGAAAAGATCTTGGGGAAAACCCAAAAACTCGGAGAAACCAAAAAACTCCAAGGCTCCGCCTCGACGTCAACCTTTCAAGTTCAGGACGCGAGGCGGGTATCAGTACAGATTTCCCAACTAGTTTCAGTCTAACAAAAAGAATTGGGGAAATCAGAACGTAAAACAACGCATCAGCTTCCAGTCGTAACCTCCAACTCAACTAAGGACATAGTTATCACAGATGTAAGTGAATCAGCTGGTAGGTTGAAATTTTTCTTATTCAATTGGAAAAATATTACCTCCGATTCCAGAATTTTAAGTCGGATTTAGGAATATAAAATACCTTTTGCAAGACCAGTCTTTCAAAATTCGGTTCCCAGACAGCCATCTTGGACATTGAAGGAAAAATCCTTTATTTCAGATCAAATCCACATATTATTACTCAAAGGGACTATAAAGAAATGTCGCTCACGTTTAGATCATTTTTTGTCGGGTATTTTCTCAGTTTCTAAACTGGATGGGACGAATAGATTAATTCTAAATCTTAAGAAATTAAATGTCTTCATAGAGACTGATGATTTTAAGCTCGAAGATTATAGAATCGCCTGTAAATTAGTAACTCGTAATTGTTTTATGTGTAAATTAGATCTCAAAGACGCTTATTACATGGTTCCCACTAGGAAGAATTATCGGAAATACCTTAGGTTTGCTTTCAATATCGTTGGGCTCATATCAAAAGTTTTGAAAGGGAAAAATATGTTGCCTTGTTAAAATCTGATGATAACTAAGAAGAAAGAATGAATTTAAATCAAGAATGACAGGCTGATTTGGCGTGGTGGGAAAAGAATATCCTAAATAACGTTTCAAGCATTTCTTCTTTTGATTTTGCTATAACGATCTTTTCAGACGCCTCTTTTACCGATTGGGGCGTTTCCTGTGGTAACAGTACGGCTTACGGTCTTTGGGATGATTTTGAAAGATTACAGAATATCAATTATTTGGCACTTTTATCAATTTTCTCTGGTCTTAAATGCTTTGCTAAAGACCTCAGATATTTTTAAGAATTGATAACACTACTGCGATTGTCTACATAAATCGCAAGGGGGGGGGGAGGGTGTTAGATTGAAACATGTCAGCAAATTGTCTTGGTATATCTGGGAGTAGTGTGAAGAACGCGGTTTACATATCTTTGCTTCTTACGTTTCTTCCAAAGAGAATGCAGAAGCTGATTTTGAATCCCGGAGGTTGGATACAGAAACAGAGTTTAAATTATCTGATTCAGCATTTCGCTAGATTATTGAGAAATTCAGTCAACCGGACATTGACTTATTTTCATCTAGAATTAATACAAAATGCAATAATTTCGTTTCCTGG
Source organism: Belonocnema kinseyi (assembly GCF_010883055.1). NCBI lineage: Eukaryota > Metazoa > Arthropoda > Insecta > Hymenoptera > Cynipidae > Belonocnema > Belonocnema kinseyi. Next base: position 69,974,107 of record NC_046661.1, on the reverse strand, counting down.
ATGAGCGATCCGGCTTCGTCAGCAGTGGATGCCTTTACTATAATTCGGGGTAATCTTTTTTTCTACGCCTTTCCTCCTTTTATTATAATCCCCAAATTCTTACAAAAAGTAAAATCGGAAAAGGCAAAAGGCATAATTGTAGTTCCTATTTGGCCTGCGCAACCATGGTTTCCCTTGTTCCACTCAATGCTGGAATCGGACTTTATAATCTTTAATTCTAATAGAAACCTTCTGTTTTTTCCCAATAGAAGCCTTCATTCACTTTGGAGAAAACTTAACCTGGTGGCCGGGAAGTTATCAGGAGAGCTTTCATGCTAAAGGTCATTCTGGAGGAATCAATTGTCTGAATCTTCTCTCAAGCAGTATAACAGCTCGCTAAAAAAATGGTGGTATCATTGAAAAAATAGAAGCTTGGATGCTTGTGATGCACAGATACCCGATGTCATCAAATTCTTAACTAAAGAATTTAATAAGGGAGCATCCTATGGAACTTTGAATTGCACTCGTTCGACTATCTCCCTTATTTTAGGACCTGAAATCGGTCAGAATGAAACATTAAGCAGATTCTTCAAAAGGTTGTATAGGATAAGACCACTTGAGCCTAAATATGATTCCACATAGGACCCCTTAATAATTTTAGATGATTTTACTAATTTCCAAAATGATGTTCTATCCCTAGAAGTTTCAAGTAAGAAATTAGTAACGCTGCTAGCAATAGTCACTGAACAAAGGATGCAGACTTTATCGCTAATTGAGACTGAAAACTTTATTGTTAAAAGTGATCTAATAGAAATTAAGATACCAAAGGGGATTAAGACTTCTTGCCCAAGGAAAAATCAGCCAACCTTGATTCTTCCATTTCATCACAAAAACATTGATATTTGTCAAGCAAAGCACTCTTCAAATTTATATTGAGAAGACCAAACAGCTAAGGGGAGATACAAAGAACTTGTTTATGTCTTGAAAAAACCTTGTAAAAAAGTATCCACTCAAACCCTAAGTAGATGGGTAAAAGACGTTCTATATGAATGTGGCATAGATGCAGATATTTTCTCAGCGCATAGTACAAGACACACGCCTACATCTGCCGCAAAGCGTAAAGGTGTTAATATTGATCAAATAAGAAAGTCAGCAGGCTAGTCAGAAAATTCGGCAACCTTTACTAAGTTCTACGATAGACCTATTCTTAGGAATACTAGTTCATATGGTCAAGCCATATAAGACAATTACGAGATAATACGACAGAGTTATAATAAAAAATAATTATATTAAAGAAATAATATTAATAATCTCGTTAATGTTCACAAAAGACATTTGTATTAGCCTTTTCCAATCAAATACTCTTTTATTTTTATACCGTAACCAACTTTGAACATCCACATTTTATCTTTCGGAAGAGGCGCTTCATACAATTATGATAGAACTTCACTTACAGGTAAGTTAGTTTAATCATTTAATTATAATGGAAAAATTGCGGCAAACCACATTGATCAAGTTATGCTGTTGGCTGTGTCAGACAATGTCCAGGATTATAGTGATCTTAGCCCAAGTGATGGGGATTCAAACTAACTTGTCTATCACTAAACTAAAAGGAAACGTATTCGTAGAGCAAGAAAATAAGGTGCACCTTTTTCATGAAGAATCGCGGCTGACCATAGAAGTCAATATGACCACGACCGAGCAACGTGTCTCAGCGGTAGACTACACTTTAAAGCGGGCGAAAACAGCTTGTGGAAAGAAATTCAAACCAATATACCAGTTAGAATTAACCATAGTTAGATAGAGTGGGCATGAAACCAAAATACAAATTTTACATAAACTATTAAGCAAGCAACGTGCAAAAAGAGCGTTGGTGAATTTCGTAGGAGACATCTGTAAAACATTGTTCGGAACGCTGAGCGACAAGGTTCTAGAGCAAATAAACAATTAAGTCGACAACATTCTGCAAGATAACCAACAACTAGCCACTGTCCTAACTGCACTAAAATCCTTAAGCCCATACTCTATTCGCAATCGATGGATTATAAAAACCTGAAAGGAAATGTAAGCGCTGAATCATACCTTGTTAGAAACCTTGGCCCACCAGAGTAAATGCTAATACCATAAACTATTTTGTAATTTCCAAAATAAGGACGAATCAGATTATCAGCATTTGATTGACATCAGCAAACTAATAGTAGCTGTCGTGCAAGGAATGTGTACCTATATCTTAGATATCCCTCTTTTCGAAAAGGAGGAAGCCCTATTTACACACATCATTCCAATCCCTGCTAAAACTGTTAGTGTGTTCATTAGGGTGGTCCAAAAATGCATGGCAAAATTTCTTTACATGATAGAGGGCTACGATGTTCCCTGAAAACTTTCCTTAAAACCGAAAATGTCAATTCTTCATGAAACAAATGGAATTTGTTTAAATAATTTTTTCTTCGAAAATTCTTTTTCTTCCCTACAATTTTTTACTATTATTCTAGTGAAATATTCATTAACATTAGTTGAATAATTTATATTTTTTAAACCAATGTAATTATTGATAATTTTTGTATTAAAAATTATTAATGTTTCTTCAGTGGAATATTTATGAACATTGTTTGATTATTTTCTGTTATATTTTTTTAATGAAAATTATTATTTAAATATTACTGATAAATTAATTATTATTCAATAATTAATTATTGCTGATTCTCTAAACAAATTACATTTGTTTAAATAATACTAATAATAATTTTAATAATAATAATAATAATAATTTTACTCATGATAATAATTTTTAGGGAGAAAACGTATTTAAAAAAATTATTCAAACATATTCCAATAATTTAACAAATTTAAAATTAATGACCTAATGTTATTAAATGTTCCAGTAGACTAATAATAATAATTTTAAGGAAAAAACAAAAAATTTTCGAGAAAAAAATTTTTAACAAATTATATTTGTTTATTGATTGGAAATTAATTAATTAATTATAATAAATATTCCCCCAGACTAATATTATTAATTTTAAGTAAAAAAAGACCGCAATACAGTACTCAAAAGGTCGATTTTATGAAGAATTAACATTTTTTGTTTTAAGTGTAGTTTTCTGGTACTCGCGGGGGTGTGTAGGGGTGTCAAATCCATGTGTCTAATACATAAGATTCTTCGTTGGATAGTTCTATACAGACCACGATACTTTCCCATTATAATTTTTAAACGCTAAAAAATTATTCCAAAAACTAAAAAAAGCGATTTTTCCCCATGAATTTTGCATGGTAAACTTCAAGTCAAAACCAACTTAACAATAAGCTTTAAAAAGTTAAAATTACACAGCAAGTCTTTAATGACGATATGCGATACCCACTTTCAATCCCTCCTCCCTACCTTTCTGCATAAAGAAACTTTGATCCCTACCCATGTTTGATACCTAATCATAACAACTGTAGATATAATTTAGACTTTGAATGCGGGGAACCAATAAAAAATATAATCGTGAAAACTAGTACCCTGAATTATGGAGAAAATTGCGAATTATATAACGACAACGATCAAGTATATTTACCCAAGCATTGAGAGAATAAACAATAAAATTTGATAAATATTACCTGCGATATTAATCACGAACATGAAGACCCAGACAAACTTAAAGGAAATTAATAGAACTGTTCAAACAAATAAATGTAGAGGAATAAAGCAGAACCTGACTAAGTCTGGATGACACTAAAAAAATATCAAGCCGAATATTAACGCACATGGAAATTAAAACTTGAAAAGCGACTTATCCTGAGTAGTACCAATATTTAGACATCTGTATGAAGGTCCACCGACATGGTCTGTTGATCTATACGCAGTGCATTCGGCACTGTATAATTAGTGTGCCGAAAAAACACGGGTTAGTATTTTTGCTATTTCCGGGTATGGGCAAAATGTAAATTGCCCGATACATTGGTTGTATTTTCCCCATACCCAGCCTAATTTTGTTCTATACTACAATTAAATAACACCATTAAATTTTTTTTAACTTGTAAAACATTTCCTTGGAGGAATCGCAAACTATACTTGTGCTGCATTACAAGTCCTTAAAAATTATAAAAAGGGTAGTATTAATTAAAATGTAGAGTACACGATGAAATGAGTTATTAAACTGTAAAGGTTTTGCTGCTGCAACTCCAAAATTTTTCACCAGTGTCCACTAAAACCTTCATGATTTAGACACTTTTCTACAATTTCTCCTCTCCTGTGTCTTCCTTCTTTTTTTGTGAAAAATGTATAATGGCACTGAATTTATTGCAATCACAAAATTGAATTGTTTTACTGCTTCAACTCCAAAATATTTTACAAGTTTGCACTGAAAATATTATGAATTAGACTGTTGACTCCATGATTGTATTAAACTCTGCACTTCTCCATTCACAATTGTCACAGAACCTGCAACAATCATATTTGATAAATGTTACCCACGATGTAAATTACAAACATCAAGACCCAAACATAAAGGACAATTAATACAACTGCCCAAACAAATATATGTAGACGAATGAAGCAGAGCCTGGCTATAAGTCTGGATGACACTCAAAATATATTAAACCGAATATCAATGCACAGGCGAATGGAAACTTTGAAAGAGTCTAATCTTGAATGTTTCAAATATTTATGTTTCGTCGCGATAGCTCGTATTTCAATGGTTTTAGCTATACAAAAGTGGTACGTTAAGTGTACTCTTGGATTGTATTCCTGAGAAAGTCTGCTTATTTTGTATACAAAAAAATGACGTAAACCGCATATAGTAACTTATGCTGCAAGAACTCGCCCACTGCTAAATACAGGTATTATCAACATGCAATAGTGCTTTATAATTCCATAAGTGAAAAATTTTATCTTGCGAGCTTTTGGAAAGTTTGATTGAGTTTTCACTCCTGGTTAAGTTTCCATAGTCGAAAAAGTGATAGTATCTACTTGAGGCTTGCCAAGAAATCTCGATGGAGCAAAGAGCAAGCATCAAGTTTATTAAATATCAATATGCAAACTCTTTGTATAAAAAGACAGATTGTACAAGCATGCAATATATCAATTATATGTGTCGCCCAATTTCCTTAACAAAATAACAGGTTTATTCAAATTTTGCATGTTTGCACAACACAGGGGCATATTCTTTTCCTAATGAAAGAAACTTTTCACGACATATGGAATTGTGGAAGGCTAAGTCATAAGATTAACTTTCGAAAAAAGAGTTATAACTTAATACTCAGATTTAGGGCCAATAAGATGATTTCTCAACGACACTTATAAATCTTGAAGTGGAAGAGTTACATTTTTAGTTAAAAGAACGTTTGAAACAAAAAGAAAACGATCTTGTAACAAAGTAGTTGAATTATCAACCAAACAGATGACATTTCAAGTAAAGTGAAGAATCCTTCTAAAGAAATTAATTTTTAACTAACTTGTTTAGTTTTCGACAAAATATAATATTTTGAATAAAAGAGACGAATTTATGCTCAATGAAGCAGTTGACAAAAGAAAAGTCCTATCAACTCAATATATGTTCATTTTTAAACATAAAATATGAATTTTAAACGAAATAAATTATTTTGAAACCAAATTATTAAATTCTTAAACAAGAAGATTATCGTGTGTTACTGCGTTAGTGTTCTTTCATTATGAAAAGAAGATGCGTAATTAGATTTTATCACAATTACATATTTCTATATATGTGTCAAAAATTAATATTTGAAACATTACTGTACAAGCTCTCGGAGTGACAACAAAATAGAGCGCTAGACTAGACTTCTATAAGAGATTTTTACAGACAGCCCCTGAATTGTGAAAACATGCAAAATTTGTGTACAATGTAAATAAATATGTTAGTTTTCGAAGGAAATTGGGCGACACAGATAACTGATTTCTTGCATGTTTGTACAATCTGCTTTTTTATATCTGACTGTCCGCGAAGAAAGGGACCTAATGCGTCAGAGCTGAATTTTAGAGGACGCGCGATGTTGGCAAAAGTCGGCAAGCCAGCATTTGAGTAGTGGGGATACATCTCCGGAAAACACCCCCTCCTCTTATCTCTACATCTTTAGGCGCAGTATTCAGCGCGTTCCGCTCGCATCGTCCCGCTATGGCTATACCCAGTTGTTTAACGTGTGATAACAAGAAAAGTAATAAACTTATCGAAATTCTGATTATTGGAAATGAAAGAGTAACTTAGAAACTATCGAATGGCGAAAAAAAATAAGCATCGATTTTTTCTGCATTAGATCCTTTTCTTCGCGGACGGTCACATATAGAGAGCTTGTATATTGTCATTTTGTGTACAATATACTACTTAAGGAGTAAGTTGCCAACAATTGTATGCTTCGGAAATTCACATTACAACAAAGATGCTTTATAGAAGAATTTATTTATCTTAATTTTAATTTTCACATGAAAAATATACTTTTTTCGAAAAAATCGGCCTATGCCGATTATCTTTATAGTATTTAGAGTATTTATACAAAAAAGCAGATGAATGGTTTCACCGTTCGCCCTGAATCTTATTTCTACGATTTTTACTTGATCTCCAGGGCCTTTAAGGAAGGCAAAAAATCGTTTAAGGGGATTTATTAGAATGGCAAATGGGATTCCATTTTAAAGCTGCAATTTTGAATATTTGTTTCCTGCTTTGATGCATACGGCATCCAACTGTTGGTCTATTTATGAGATGCAGGTCAGCTACAGATACTGAAAGTATGAAGGCATGGATTGATTCAATTTTAATTAACAGAATTAGCTTATTCATATGATTGGAGGTAATTGAACATAAGATTCATGAAAATCAGTTAATATTTGCAGTACGAATAGAAATTTTAAAGTGCACACAACAGTATAGCCACATACGTAGTAGCGTATCGAACTAGCCTTTCATTGACAAGAGATCCATACCGGTTACGAAACCTACCATTTGAAAGGATGACTGGATACGATTTTAATTGCCAGTATTTGTTTTCTTCATATAATTGGAAGAAAGTGAAAAATATATCCCTGAAAATCGAGTAATAATTGCAGTAAAATGGAAACGCTGAAGTCCATTCAAAATTGTAGCTTTACCGACAACTTGACACCGAGCTTGACACCTACTTCCTCAATCTGAATAATAAGTACTTTATCTAAACTGCTGATTAAAGAAAGTTATTCATTTCGGAAAATAAGCTTTACTAAATTAATTAGCAGTTTCTAGTTAACAATGTTAAAAAATCTCAATAAAGCAATTACTGATCTATTTAATACTTCCAATTGAGAACGCAGAACTATTATATTTATGTATTTATAACCTGATTATATGAAAGAAGGAAAATTTGTTAGTACATTCCTTATACCAGGAAAACACTAAAAAATGACTTTTTATTGTATAAACTTGAAAAAGAGAAGTAGAAAATATAATATTGTCTTATTTTATATTTGTATGAATAATAAATATTTACTCAAACTAAGTTCTGAACAGCAATTCTTGTATAAAAGAAAATATTTTTACCTGACATACAAAAACTCAACTAACTTTTCCACAAAATCACGTTTCTTTTCCTTTTAATGGTGGTTTTCTACATTTAGGACATCGTTTCAGCCGCTCAATACTGTGCTCTTCTACTGATTCGAGCACAAATTTTGCACCTGAAACATCATCTTCCGTGAGTTTCGCCGAATTTCTAAGCATTTTTTAGAAGATGGTAGGTGCAACAGAAGCAAATAATGGCCTTGGTCGCCGCACTCTTCGCACTTTTTTCCCCGTTTTTTTTAATAGACTTAAAAATGTTCTACCTTAACATACTCTGTTCTTTACAAATTAATTTGTTGTTGTTGTTTTGATTAACAATATTTTCCATACATTTCGACACAAATCTGTTTGAAAAATACGGAAATGACGTAAAATTTCGGCACGTGCGCACTGCCGACGTCTAGAATAAAAAGGTCTATTAGAATGAACCATGGCCACATAACGCAATTTCCAAGAGTTTCACCACTTGGTTTTTGAATACACCATATTAAAAAACATTAATAAAGATTTCAAAATATTTCAACGATTTTTAAATATTTAAAAGGATTTTGAACATTTTATAAAGGCGTGTTTATCAAATTTTAAATATTTCATAACAATTTCACAAAGATTTTTAAACTTTTAAAAGATGTACAGCGTTGCAAAGATATTGAAAAGCTAACAGTTCACCAGATTTCAAAGATTTTAAAACATTTGAAAGATTTTGAATGGTTTCAAAACATTTTAGATGATTTTTTTAGTAATTATAGATTTCAAATAATTCAATGATTTTAACGAATAAAAAAGATTTCGTAAACAAAGATTCAAGAAAAATTACCCAAAAGAAGCCACGTATCGAGAATTTTAGTAAACATATTCTAATATTGTGTTACATTGTTTATAATTCGTACCTAATTGTTTATTTGAAATTCGTGGTGAATCCTGGGGAACATAACCTTTTTTCGAAATTTGGTTATACGTATATTTTGCTCACGTCTTCTGAGTCTCGAAGCCTTTGACCAATCAGCGCAAGATCTCGAGCGAGGGAGATTTGGAAACCAAATTAAAATCGCCTATATACTACTTTTTTGCATTACACAAATGCAAGACGGGTTGCATTGTATGATAGATTTTATATAATTATATTCCCTATGACTACATAGTAAACGTCCTTACTGTATATATATATAGTTCGGTTTTGATTCCTCTAGAATCAAACCGAAGGGCCTATCACAAAGCCACCGAACGCGTCCTCGGGTTGCGGATAGAGGGTCCCTGTACCAAGGGTTTCT
>NC_046661.1:69960708-69965231 GCF_010883055.1 Belonocnema kinseyi | reverse complement strand
CTCTAGCACTACGCCATTCCGACGGGTACTTGTGCGGCAAACCTGCAGATCGAAAGTAAAAGGTCACTCATGTATTTTACATGGACGATCTTAAGATCTATGTTAAAAGCAAAGAGCAACTACATCTAGCTTTGGGGATTGTCGAACGATATACTAAGGAAATTGGAATGGAATTTGGGTTAGGCAAATGCGCCAAGGTTTATTTGAAGTGAGGAAAACTTGATGGCATCCCTGAAGATCCTGAGCTCATTGATTGAAGCGCCATACGACACCTTTGTGCTGGAGAGACTTATACATACCTGGGCGTGCCACAGAGCCGCATTCAGGATGTGACATCTATAAAGGATACTCTCCGAAGCAGATACAAACGTCTCATCCGACAGATTTGGTCTTCCGAACTGTCGGCGAGGAACAGAGTATCTCCAACGAACATCCTTGCCGTCCCGGTACTACTCTATTCATTTGGAGTAGTTCCATGGACGAAGAACGAGCTCAGATCTCTTAATATCGGGACAAGAAAGGCTATGCACATAAACAAAAGCATGCATCTTAAGTCATCCGTTCCGCGACTGTACATCTCACGCCATCAAGGGGGTCGCGGAAAATTGAGTCTTGAATGTCCTCACAACAGGATTATTCTGGGTACAGCACATAGAGTTGCAAATGGAAGAGACCCTCTTCTTAAAATGTTCAGGAGTCACGAAGAAGTGGGCAAAGAAGCGTTTCTGTTCAAAGCAGCGGAGGAGGCTGCTGAAACAGTCGGACTTGACTTCAGTATTAGGGGTGAGCAAAATGCATCAAATCTAATCTATCTCGAGTACTCACTCCTGAAAGCCCGGATTAAGAAAGCACAAGAGAAAAACTTTCGTGAACAGCTCCTCGATAAGAGGATGCACTGTATCTTCCACAGAAATGTGAAAGATCAGTCAATGTCTTATGAGCTAACGTTTGCTTTCCTTAAATCGTCCGGATTAAAGTCTGGTACAGAGGCTTTCATTTTTGCATGCCAAGGCGGTGCTATTTCCACCTTAACATACCGTCGCCACATTTTGAGCCAAGACATTCCCGATGACAGTTGCAGGGCGTGCCATGCACACCCCGAGCATTTAGCTCACATTCTATCTAGTTGTCCAACTCACGCCGGAACGACCTACATTCAAAGGCACAATGCGGCAAAGAGTGCTTTATTACCATCTCTGTCACTCCTACGGCATTAACCTTAATATCGCTCCTCTAAATGCTCCTAGGGAAATTGAGTCAATTGTCGAGAATGGGAAGTGCCGCATAAACTGGAACTTTATATTCTCGACAATTGTTTCTGTTGCTCACACGAGGCCTGACATGGTTCTTCTTGACTTCGAGAAGCGAACCATGTTCGTTATCGAATTTTAGGCACCAGCTGACAAAAACATTATAACCAAGGAGAATGCAAAGAAAGAGATGTATCGAGACCTTATAAGCGAGTTGCAACGATTGTACCCGAAATATTCTGTTAAACTGATCGTCCTTATGATCAGCGCTATTGGAGGTGCCAAGCTTTTACTTATTAATGGCCAAAAAAGCATCCCTGCGTGTCAACAATATTCTAGAACACTTGCGGAAAAAATGCAGAAGGCGGTTGTTCTTGGGTCGCTCCGTGTTCTTAGGGTGCACGATGCTTTTGCGGGATCGTCGTTTTGATTCCTTTACAGACTATTACCACCTACCTCACGGTTGTGAGACGTGGATGTGGCTGAAATTTTACCGCGATTTCGCTGGAAGCGTGTGCAATTTTCCAGATTAGCACCCGCTCCTAGCGAAATCGCAGTAAAATTTCAGCCACAACCACGTGTCGCGACCTTGAGATAGGTGGTTACAGTCTGTAAAGAAATCAATATGACGATCCAGCAAAAGGCTCGTGCACCCTAAGAACACGGAGCGACCCAAGGAATAATGCCTTCTGCATTTTTCTTGCAAGTGTTTTAGCATATTCTTGACACGCAGGGATGCTTTTTAGGCCATTAGCAAGTGAAAGGTTGTCACCTCCAAGAGCGAGGATGATAAGGACGATTAGTTTAACAGAATATTCCGGGTACAATCGTTGAAACTACCCTATAAGGTCTCGATACCTCTCTTTCTTTTCATTTTCCTTGGTTATGATGTTTTTGTCAGCTGGTGCCGAAAATTCGATAATGAACAAGGTTCGCTTTTCGAAGTCAACAAGAACCATGTCAGGCCGCTAATGAGCAACAGATTTAGAGGAGCGACATTAAGGTTAATGCCATCAGTGTAACAGAGATGGCAATAAAGCACTCTTAGTGCCGCATTGGGCCTTTGAATGTAGGTCGTTCCCGCGTGAGTTGGACAACTAGATAGTATGTGAGCTAAATGCTCGGGGTGTGCATGGCACGCCCTGCAGCTATCATCGGGAATGTCTTGGCTCAAAATGTGGCGGCGGTATGTTAAGGTGGAAATGACACCGTCTTGACATGCAAAAATAAGACCCTCTGTACCAGACTTTAATCCGGGAGATTTAAGGAAAACAAACGTTAAGTCACAAGACATTGACTGATCCTTCACATTTCTGTGGAAGATACCGTGCATCCTCTTATCGAGGTGCTGTTCACGAAAGTTTTTCTCTTGTGCTGCCTTAATCCGGGCTTTCAGGAGTGAGTACTCGAGATAGATAAGATTTGGTTCACTTTTGCTCACCCCGAATACTGAAGTCAAGTCCGAATGTTTCAGCAGCCTCCTCCGCTGCTTTGTGCAGAAACACTCCTTTGTCCACTTCGTCGTGATTCCTGACCATTTTCAGAAGAGGATCTCTTCCATTTGCAACTATATGTGCTGTACCCAGAATAATCCTGTAGCGAAGAAATTCAAGACTCAATATTCCGCGACCCCCTTGACGGCGTGAGATGTACAGTCAAGGAACAGAAGACTTAAGATGCATGCTTTTGTTCATGTGCATAACCTTTCTTGTCCCGATATCAAGAGAGCTGAGCTCCTTCTTCGTCCATGGAACCACTCCAAATGAATAGAGTACTGCCGGGACGACAAGCATGTTCGTTGCTGGTACTTTGTTCCTCGCCGACAGTTCGGAAGACCAAATCTGTCGGATGAGACAGATGCTGATGGGATCAAGAAAACTTCTTCCACCAGAAGGTTTGGATACAATCAGGTCCCGGTAAGGAATAGTTCTTCATCCCTCTTAATACTTTTTTCACCTTCTCGGTAGTGATGGGTGGGCATACTTTATCAAGTGTTATGAGGGCAACACATAACTCTTTGAAGCTATTTATATTTTCTGAGTCATCGTCCAGTCTATGCTGCACTCCGTAGCTTCTCTCCAAAATACTTCGACCTCCTCTGGCTTGGGTGGGTGTTCTACAGTAACCGGAGGATCTTGGAAGAGTCGAAATGGGTCAGAGAGAAACTGTTGATTTTCTCTGACCCACCTCTCCCTCCGCTCTAGACTTCTCTTAGCGTCAGATAGTATTCGTATTCTCTCAACAATATGCTGCCTGATGGTCATAGCTTTGACTTGTTAAGTGTGTGATAACGGGTCCGGAGTTCGGGCGCAAACTTTCGAACCTTGGCGGTAAAAATCCTGCCAGATGTGGTGTAATCAGTCATACACTGAATGCGGGACGCGTACTGTCTTGCCCAGCCTATCTTTATGGCAAGTTGATGCATTCGTCTTTTGGTCTTATGATCAACCGTTGGTTTTGTTTTACGGTTCGCATCGGCCAAAGCTCTCGCTTCATTATACACACAATAATTGATAGCCCAGAAGTCAGATTCTCCGAAAAAATGTCCAGGAAGCTCGTCATCCATTTCAGCCAAATCTTTAGGCTTGAGAGAAACCTTGGTGTTGATGTTTCTCCGGGTCGTAAAGCATCGCTCTTCCTCTATGGGATGCCTGCCCGCGGTTGGTCTTAGTGTTGCCTCTCTTTCTCTGTTGCCGGCTTGTTCTAGCTGTGGTAGAGTAGGCGTTCCGCGCACATAGCCCCTTTTTCGGAGTAGTTTACCATGATTTCGCAGACGTTGCTGCGAAAAGTGCGATAGCTCTGGGTTTTCTCGCACCACAGAGCATGCAACCGTGCCATGTAACCCCGTTCGGCATTGTCGGCCGAAATATTGTCGGGAGCCCTGCGCGTTTTGTTGTTTTAAACCGCACTTACTACAAGTATGTTTGGTGTTGTCATTGTTGTTCCCACGAGAAGCTAGGAAAATGGGTTCGTCCATCCTTGTAGAGCCCCGTATGCAAGGATAAGGCTCCGTACTCTGAGAGGTCGCCCGGTTTCCCAGAGTCACCGTTCTAGACACCTCACCCAAGTGGCATTCAGCTTTCTTCACGGTTTTTACACCTCCGCTTGGGGGTAAATTCCTTCATGACCACCCCTGGACAATTGTCCGTGACTGCCTGTTTATTTTTGTAACCATATTCAGCAGACACCCTTGGTACAGGGGCTCTTTATCCGCAACCCAAGAACGCGTTCGGTGGCTTTGTCATAGGCCCTTCGTTTTGATTCTAGAGGAAT
>NC_046661.1:69946813-69960608 GCF_010883055.1 Belonocnema kinseyi | reverse complement strand
ACGAGGTGTGTTCAAAAAATAAGGTGACTTTATGGTTTTCTCAAAAATTTTTATTTATTCCTCAATATTTATGTTGTCCCCTTCAAAGTAATCCCCCTCGGATATAATAGACTTGCGCCAACGCTTTTTTCAATCAAGGAAGCACTTCTGATAATCATTTTGTGGTATAGCCTTGAGTTCTTTCAGCGATGCAGTTTTTATCTCCTCAATCGTTGAAAATCAATGTCCTTTCATGGGTCTCTTCAATTTTGAGAAAAGAAAAAGTCACTGAGGGCCAAATTCGGTGAATATGGAGGCTGAGGCATGACTGTGGTGCTGGTTTTGGTCAAAAAATCTTTCACATGCAACGACGAATGAGCAGGTGCATTATCATGATGCAAAAGCCACGAATTGTTTTTCCAAAGTTCCGGACGTTTTTTGCGTATCGCCTCTCGTAAACGACGCATAACTCGAAGGTAGTACTCCTTACTGGCCGTCCGACATTATGGTAAGAATTCCTGATGCACTGCGCCACGGTAATTAAAGAAGACAGTGAGCAAAACCTTCACATTTCACCGAACTTGACGTGCTTTTTTCGGTCTTGGATACTCAGGATGCTTCCACTGAGACGATTGGGCTTTAGTTTCAACGTTTTGGAACAAATTTCGCTGACACACGTCTCATGCCCAAAACGTCCGAAAAGACAGCATAGCATGAGCCAGCCGATATGCAAGCATCTTCACCAACTTCTCTGATGGTAATTCGGCGATTTTTCAACACCATTTCTTCCACTGCTTGAACGTTTTCATCTGTTGTTGATGTGCTGGGACGTCCAGGGCGAGGTTTGTCTTCGACATCCTCTCGGCCTTCTTGAAACAGCTTGTACCACTTATACACATTTTTCTTACTTAGAGTAGACTTACCGTATGGAACTGTCAACATTTCAAGAGTTTTAGAGCACTGGATTCCATTTTTCACACAAAATTTAATGCAAACTCTTTGCTCCATTTTTTCGAAAGAAGAAAATCGCCGAGCACACCAAACCCTTCTAACCTTTTACGCCTCTGCCGGAAAAACAACACGAGCTATAGAGTCAAAACTGTGAACATATGATCGTGACGAGTGTACCAACACAACAAAACAAAAAATTTAAAACTTGAATGTATAACATTTCCTTCTAAAATATTTTATATTTTTTTACGTATAAAAATTATTAAATCTTTCCCGTGTTTCTAAAAAATGACCCTACTTCCCCTTTTTTGAGCTCATTTAACGCTATGTACCCTGCTATTTTTTAAGAAAAAAAATAAACAAAAATGATTCAAGTTGTTTCTTTAAATTTGAATTCCGATCTTTGCCAAGAAAAACACACTCATTGAAAACATTACTCTGAATATAACTATACATATAGATTTGAAAATTTATAATTTAGTTATAGAAAAGTAATTGTCCTATGATAAAACAAAGACATATCTAGTAGCGTGCTAGCCATATATTTTGGATTGTTTCAAATAATAAAAAAAATTATTTTAAATAATTAAATTGTTATAAACAATTCGCAACTCAATATAAACGAACGTACAAGTCCCAAAATATATTCAAGCGTATTATTGAACACTTCAATAAAATACCCTCAGGAGATTTTTTAATCACCGCCAGAAAATAACTATTTCAATAAATTCAATAAATGTTTATAATATTTAAAATTTGTTTGAAGTATAATTTAACAGTAATTTGTCATGAAGGACAACCAGGTATCTTTTTTTAAATATAAAAAAATGCTAACAAATTTTTCAAAATTCAAAAAATCCAATTTAAACATAGTTTTTATCACCTCCAGGCCCACTCAAAAAATTCTAGGATATAATATCTACTCTCACTTCACACATGCAAAAAAACATTATTTGAACAACCATTTTTTTATAATATTTATCATCTTTTTGTATAATAATTACGTTATATTTTATTTTATTACACATGTGTATCATATTTAAATCATGCTTCCTCACATTATATTTGCATAGGGAAGATCACCCTACAATAGATAATGAACCTGAGTGGATAATTGCTAATTAAAATCACAAACACACCTAAAATAATTATTTATAATTTTAATTTATTAATACGTATAGAGTTCTAACTATTCATTAAATTAAATTAAATGTTTCAGTTGTAGGAGCAAAATTAGCACGAAATGTTATCTTATATTTTTTTGGTCGCTGAATCGATCTGGGGCCTCTTTTACTCGGGAAGGTCCAATTTCATCTCTAACTTTAAAGTATACCCTCCAAAAATTGCAAAAGCAGTTCGTTTTGTTCTTCTAATCCTCGATTTTTGGACGCATATGACAGTAGTGAGTAGGATCGGCTAGGCTCGAGAATTCAGGTGACTTTTGAGGTTAGTTTCGACTTTTTCTAGGTTAGCCATGATTTATGACACAAAATTGAGCAGAAAAATCCGAAAAAATATGTGTTCCATACATAAAAGAGGATGAAGGTATTTAGGTATTTTTGAACGAAAACATAACTGAAGAGGGTAACTACCCCTTAATTGTTTCGCATTATTAACCTTTCTAATTAAATCTTGTGCGCATTATTTTTGAAGTATGTTTAATTTTAAGGTACGCCAATGAAGTTCACGCGTTTCGTCAAATAAATTTTTTTAATCAATAAAGGGTAGCCACCCCTAAACACTTTTTATTTTGTGTCTATGATGATACATACTTTCTATAAATAAAAAATTGGAAAATTTGTTTTATAAGGATGGAAGTAAAATAAAGTTCATCCAACATGAACAAAAAAATTACACGGGAGTAAACCACCCCCTAATTATGTATAAAATATCAAAATAAGTCTAAAATTCAGCAAAAAAGTTCGAAAAAATACGTGTTGCATACAAAAAAGAGGATAAAGGTGCTTAGTTACTTCTAAGAGATAAACAGCATTGCAGAGGGTAACTAGCCCTAAATTTTCTCGCATTATTAACCTTTCTATTAAATTTTGTGCACATAATTTTCTGAGTTTCTTTAATATTAATTTTATTGCGATCTGTTGTAAATGAATCACGTTGTTTTTCTCGCAAAATAAAATTTGTCACGGAATGTACGATAATATATTATTGTGCATTCTGTGAAAAATTTTATCTTGCGAAAAAAAACAAGGTGACTTAAATCAAGTTATAAACTGTTCCATTCAAAGATTAAATTGGAACATAACAGCTATGAGACGAATAACATACGAAACCCTGCAATATAAATACCTCAGAATCCGAAAGAAGATTCCTTGTCAATCTAGTTTTCAACGCCGTTACTCTGTCCTAATTCCCTTACAATTAGTTTAGTGAAGTGTAGTTTTCAACACTGATACTTTGCCTAACCCAAAGAAGCAAAGACCGACAAACTTCACAGGATTCGAAGAATAAACCAAAAATTAACAAACAGAAAGGTAAGTGAACCAGTAAATTTTCTAATTTCGACATTTTACATGAAACATCTGAATAGGAGAACTACTTATTGATTAAATTTCAAAAATTGACAATAACAATTCAAAAAGGTGGCCGCTCGACTATGTATAGAAATTTTTGTTGATAGATTTTTATCCACATTATTACATAAAGAAATATTTTTTTAATATTTTAACATTCAATGTTTCTTTTAAACAAAATTTTTCAACCTTTCTACAGTTTCGAAAATGAAGCTGAATCCTTTCAATGTTATAAATTTACTTCTTCCTACATTCTAAACATTAAATATAAAAGAAACTCCAATAAACATGAGGGAAATTGAAATAAAAGAACATTTTTAAGCAATTTTTTGGGATGCCATGGAAGAATTTAACGCAGTGGAGATGATGGTTGCAGAGTCCTCAGATTTCCAAGAACCTTTTAAAAATTTAGATGCACAAATCATAGAGGATTATTTTTAACAACATATTCCTGATCCGCCTTTTTCACCTGCGAATATACGCACAAAAGATGAGGAAGAAATGTCATACGACTATAAATTAAGAGCAGTCGAATATTGGAGAAGTGGAAAGAAGAAAAATTTAAGTTTTGAGAGTGCTCAGCAAAAATTCAGGAAAGTTCTTTCAGTAAAACAATTAAGACGTTTGGCCCATACTCTCCATAAAGACGGTACTAATAGAGAAAAAGTTGCTAGAACATGTAACATTACATTAGAGAATTTTTAAAAAGCAGTTGATACCGGGCTAATTATTCATGATAAAGACATACGCAGGTGGCATTACAAGCACAACAAGAAATTGGCCATGAAAATTTTCGCTTCCGCGCTTCTCGAGCATGGGTTGCTAAATTTAAAAGCAAAAACAGAATAGTTTCCAGAAAAGTCAACCGGTTTAGCTCTTGAAGGAGAAAAAAGGTGGAATGCGTTGTCCAATCTATTTCGTCTACTAACCATGGTTACACTATCCAACCACTAATATCTGCTGACGGGAAACTTCTTTCACCTCTATTTCTAGTTCTAAAAGAACCAAGCGGAAAATTTGGACCATTATTTGAAGCCAATCTGTTCAGGCCGGAAGACGATCATATAGAAGCATCAAGATCTGGGAAACAGGAAAAATTCAACCTTTAGATATACTAATCTTTTTAAATATTCATGGTACGATAGGGGATATATTTCAGAAAAACCAGGTAAATTTGAAAATCCGTTGGACTTCAGCTTCGGTGATTCCTGTATAACTCGTTGTGATGTATTTGGTTGTACTAATATTTCTGTAATTCGAAGTTCATGGTGTAAAAAATCACTATGTTTAAAACATTTTTTTGACTAGTATCACTATTGTTCAAAGTTTGAAGAATAAATCTTTGATTTTTTTGCTGAATTTTAGACTTATTTTTCTATTTTATACATAATTAGGGAGTGGTTTATCCCCGTGTTACTTGTCTGTTCATGTTGGATGGACTCTATTTTACTACCATCTTTATAAAAAAAAATTTCCAATTTTTTCATGTATAGAAAGTATGTATCATCATAGACGCAAAATAGAAAGTGTTTGGTGGTAGCTACCCCAATTAATTTTTTTTAACATATTTCGTTGAAACACGTAAACTTCATTTTTGTCCCAACTACAAAATATAAATTTAAAAAATTTTTTCCGTTGAATTAAAAAATTTTCAACACAACTTTCAAATTATGTAGGGGTGGTTTACCCCCTCAATATATATATATACTTTTTGGAATAAATTACGTTATTCATCTTTCATTACGAAGAAATTTTTCCAGCAGGTTTGATCGAAATCAATTTAGTTTTTATACACAATACTATACAATCGACACTTGAGACCCCTATCTTTGAGGAACTGTTTCACCCCCTTAAAGTGTTTTTCCGCATATATAAAAAATACGTGTCGCTTAGTTTTTCAAGTACTACAACATATTTAAGGGAGAATCAAATCGGCGAGGGACACCTGAAAGACTTTCCTTGTGAGTTCCGAAATGTTTACAATGGTTGTTATTTTATAATGTTTTATAATTGTAATATAATGTTTACATGTCTTTGTTTTTTTATAGAACAATTACTTTTGGTGTAAATAAATTCGCCAATTTTCTAATCTATATTTATAGCTAAATTCAGGGTTGTTTGAGAAGGCGAGTTCGTGAATTACATATCTGTCATTTGCAGTTTGAGATGTTTAAAACTGAATTGCTTTGCGATTATGTGAATCAATCAGTTTCTAGAAGAGCTTCAAATCATCAATGAACTTCAATACGTTCGTATTTCTATTTATCAAAGAAAAGTCCCTAAGGGATAAATAGCACTCGGACGAACAGGAAAAGACAAGTTTATTACAAATTTATGCAAGCACTGGTCGGTGGAATACTGGATTAATCATACAATTAAATTTATGATGTAAATATAATAAATAGAGTCGACCTCAGAATCGTACTAAATTATGTATGGGATTAATACATAGTAAATAACTTTGAGTGAGTAATTAAAGGCGCTTGTGCATGCTAAGGTACCTCTTACTATAAATGACCTTTAAGGCTGACAAGTTCTGTGGAAAGGAATCTCAAGGATGCTATGTCTTTTAAGAAGCCCATACTGTGCTTAAAGGTCTCTGTCTACAAATAAGGAGAGGTTAAGTAGATACTAAGGAGCTATTTTCTAAAAAAGAGTATCAAGCAAATTACCCATAAAAAATTGTCTTTTCTTGGCAACATTAAGCTGACCAGCCTTAAGTTGGTATCGAGTTACATGTTCATATTTAGGCAAATTGCAGATAAAAGGGTCAAAAGCATTAAACGCTTAAACTTAAAATTTAAACAGTCAGTCAAACCTTCATATGCTAAAAAACCGTAGTAAAAGTGGGGCAACTTAAAGTGTCCGAGTGGAGGTAGGTAAAGAGTCCTTATCCCTATATTGTTGTCGCACAATTCGGTATGTTTTATTGGAGATGATCTGTACCTGTTTCTTTTAGAAAATGGTACGATTGTGGAAATACCGCGGATCTTTATCCACTTTCAAACAATAAATAGCAAGGTTTTTGGCACAAAGAGGTGCAGTAGGTCCAACAATAATGGCCTGAGTTTTGCCCGGGTTAAAAGTAAGTCCATTCTTCCAGGCCCAGAGGATCACGCAATCAATATTCTCCTAGGCTGGAGCAAGTAATCTACATGGCGAAAAAATTATTTTCAATTAGTACATTTTAAAATTATCAGCATATTTGTGTTAGCTGAAATGTTAAAGTTGACTTCCAAGGTCTAATGTGAACAAATGGAACAGGAGGAGTGCCAAAATGGAGCCCAGATGAACTCCGCTCCTGATTGCAATCAGATTAATAAGCCTTAGATATTTTGATCCATTTTGAGAAATG
Source organism: Belonocnema kinseyi (assembly GCF_010883055.1). Lineage (NCBI taxonomy): Eukaryota > Metazoa > Arthropoda > Insecta > Hymenoptera > Cynipidae > Belonocnema > Belonocnema kinseyi. The sequence continues at coordinate 69,953,792 of NC_046661.1, read as the reverse complement.
CAGGTTAACCATTTTTTCAAGGGGTTCAGACATTACACATTTAAGAGAAATTCGCCTCTAGTCTTTCCGGGAAGCAGGTTCATACATTTTGGGAACTTGAAAAAGAACAACCTTTTTCCAGAAATCTGGGAAGATACCGACCTGTAGGGAAGCATTCCAAATATGCAAAAGAATATTATAGATAATTTGAAGGGCAAGTTTAATATTTTTTAAAGATATTTCATCAGTTCCAATAGCATTCAATTAAATTTCAAGTGTTTTTCCAAAAGTCTTTCAGATTTGATGTCATCGAAAAATAAGTCAGAGTCATTGAATGTTGAATTATGATAATTATGATGAATTATGATGATAAGTCTGGTACTGGGGATTTAAAAAAAGTATTTAAAAGTTCATTAAGCAGAAAAATACTATCTACAGATTCGTGCTTGGGCGTGATTAGGTATAAACGTCTAAGGAGATTCCAAATGTTCTCGTTCTTATCTCTATATGCAATCTCGTTATAATTTCTTTGATGGAACGCATATTTACTCTTAGTTTGAACTAAGTTTCTGAGTTCACAAAATTAAGTTAGTATTACACTACTTTTGATCTTGCAAGTCGGTAGTTGCTATCACGTTCTCTCATCAGATTTTTAATTCCAGATGCGATCCAGGGGCAGCTTTCTTGAAATTTTTAAGAACGTGTAGCGGAGAAAATTTCTTGAATACGGAGACTAAGTACTTAGTTAGAGAGTCGATTTTATTATTCATATCTGTATCTAGTAATATTTTTTCCATGGTATATTTCATTGGATGTTCGTGGAATGTATGTTTGTCAATTTTAGAGAGATTCCGCACTAGCCTTTGGGTTGCTTTTGAATGTAGTCTATAGGAAAATTTAAAGCTAATGTGAATCAAGCCGTGCTTAGACAGAAAACGGATTGCATGTTGTTCGTAGGAGATAATCTTATAAATATCGTCGGCAATCAGTAAGTCAATACCAGTACCAAGACGATAATGCGAAGGATAATGCTTTTAAAGTTAAAATAAGTAGACAAATTACCAACTCAAGCTCTGTGTTATTGCAAGCATTGGGTGGTTTATAAACTACTCTCACTGAACCACTATAACACGTTGACTGAACTTCAACAAAGAGAATTTCGTTCATGAAGTAAGAGGTCATTGGACTCACTATCAAGCAGAAAAAGACAAGCTCCATCATCCCTTCTCTCGTCTCTGTCTCTTTGAAAGAGCGAATAGTTGTAAAGTCTGAGCCTTGACATAACAAATGTTTAAGGTTTTCATGGATATATCAGAAACAACATTTTTATAGTAAAACAGTTCGAAGTAGAAAGCTAAAGTAGCTCGCATAAATTTGGCTGAGATAATAAAGAATTATTAACACACCCCAAACTAAGTGATAACAATTCAAAATTGAAAATTGGTAATGAACACAAGTCAGAAACATACTAAAGAGATAAACAATGTCAAAAATGTGGCGTAGATCTTTAGACGATTTATCAATAAAAATGAACATGATTTCACAATTCGATATCTGGATATGCGTATTGCTGTGAATATTGGGATAGTGTTAGAACCTCATGCAATCAAAAGATATTTTATCATTATCCGTCTAAATAAATGAAACGTAGAAGCTTAGACCCTTCGATCAAATATATGAATAAATGTATGAAAATGAAACTTTTCTCATTAGCTGGTCAGCCGAGATTGGTCGTAGTGAAGTCTTGTACTTTTTCTCTCTGCTCGATCAGCTTATCTCATAAAAACTGTCTGCTGAATTTGGAAGTGATGACAGGTGAAAGCAGTGAACTGGATGTAGGAGATTCTCGACGCGATAGATACTAAGAAGGTCATCTTTAGCGAAGGAAGCATAAAGTTCCTGGGCAACCAACTTCGAGAACGATGGAGGTTCCTCATTCGGTCTAATATGTAACCCGTGAGTTTTAAGGATAGTTTAAAACGCTGCTTTCTCCTGTCAGTTGAAGGAAGCTTTAAGTAAGGCAATTTTCAATTTTAGAGAACTCGCCTCCGTCTTGATCTTAGTAACCTGATCCGCATTGCTAACAGTAAAATTTTCAAGCAAATTGATTTTTCAAGAATTCTATGAAATTTTTGACAAGGACAGAAGGAACTGTTGTAAGTAAAGGGTTTACTACCTTGCACTTACCGGCAGAGTCGATATCTGTACTTGCTTTTAGATGATGTAAAGGCTTTTGCGGTTTATGAGTCTTTAAAAAAACATTATAAAATAACATTCTGTCAGAAATGGTGGCAAGGCAAGTGATAGTCTCATATTTTTATTCCAATTGAATTTTATAATTTGAAAGGATTTGCCCATTTTGCACTAATTCTTTTTTTTAACAAATGAACCAGTATTATACACAATAATACATATTCTGAAAAACTAGGCATATTTTATATTTCTTTATAAAAACTAAATATATGTCTTAAGATTAAAATAGTTGAAAAATGTTAGCAACATTTGGTAGTGTAAAGTTTATAGAGCGCAAGGCAATTTCGGACAATTTTATCAATGTTTTCCGTTCCTCACCATTGGATACATATAACAATATGTTTTCAGGATTTGCACCACTGGAATTTGTACATTTGGACTTTAAACACATGTTACATCTAGGTGGCAACTTAATGACGCCATGGAATTACAAGTTTAAAAGTTGTTTTTAAAATTGTTGGTTGTTTTTAAAATTCTAATTTCCTGGTACGACGAGATCGTGCTGAGGGGATGTAGTTTTGTCAGAACGTGAATATATTTTAAATCTCTGTGCCTGATAGTCACGAAAATCATTTGAAAAATTAACAACATACATTGTTATAAACAGCTTCGTGGCAAAATATTACAATTTTCGGTTTTTTAAATCTGGATTCCCCTTCAACCAGCAGAACCGATACAGATATTCTTAAAAATTATATGCTTTTAATTCTATTTGACAAAGTATAACAAATTGTATTTTCATAAGCTATGAAAACAATTTTGAAATTTTTGTTTTTCATGCTGTTTTAATACAGAAACTATATTATAAAGAAAACGATCACTTCATTTAAAAAATCATGATATGATAAAAAAGTAACATATTTCCGTTTGTTTGGAAGAACTTGTCGCTGCCGTTGCTAGTTCTCAAAGTAAACTTTGAATATATTTAATTTGCTGGGAAAATCTTTCCACAAAATTGAAATATAAGCATGGCAATATATCTCTCTTCAAACAATATGCGTAGCGTATATTTAAAATGAAAATCACAGATTAAAACATTTGCCCCAAAAATAGATTAGAAGAAGGAATGTTTTTTAATTATTCATAGAAAATTGAAAATGATATATTATAAAAGGTTTGTCACAAATCTAGATTTGTGTAAATTATTTTAAAATTGTTTGAATTATTATTTTTAATCTAATGCATATATTTGTAATTGCTCATATCACTCGTTTCAACACATTCCTAAACCTGATGTATTTCTTTTCAGATTAACGATGCGATCATTGAGTAGGTCTCATCTTGGCACGAACTTCACTTGCATAGCTGAAAATACTCATCTATTAGAACCAAAGTCAACATCAGTTACGTTAAATTTAAATCGTAAGTAATCCCGATAATTATAAAAAAAATCATATGAAAATTTAATTAAATAGTAGCAGGTCTAATATGAATATCGTGATGCTTAGGTAATTAAATTTTCAGTTGGCACTGACCACGCAGGAATAGTAAGGAGTGATATTTCCAATGTGTAAGGCAGCCGAAAGGGTCACAAAATCTGTTCCGCGCACAGATAAGAATTCAGTGGTTTATGAAGGCGCGACAAACCGAACTTTTATGGTTCTCTTTCTCAATACTTCGATGATTTAATAGTAACTTCTTGTTTACGGAGATATTACCTCTTACTATACCTCCGTTTCACTTATGTAACAGATGTAACGTGATAAACGGTACATGATATGTAGCTTCCCCTTTCTACACAAAGTCTGATCAAGACTATGATAGAGGCGAGGTAACGTCATTCATGAATGAGCACTGAGATTACTTTATCATCCTACTATATATATATGTAGGAAACTAGAATTTTGCGTTCGACAGTGATAGTTAATTTAAAACATACGTCGGAGTTAGTTAGGAATAAGTCCCCAAGGGCAACGGGTACAGATTTTTAAAAGTTTTCATTAAACTGAGATATTTGAACAAAATCACTCTTTGTTATTAACTCTCGTTTCTACAATATTGGGGGTTCGTCTAAGTTGAAATTAAGAACAGCTTTGAGTTGATTAGGACGTTTTTACGCAAATAAAACTCAGGACTCTGATGACCTGAAGCGAAGCGAGGAGACGCGCTAAAAGTAAAAGTGTAGTAGACAGAGAACAAAGTTCTCACTTGTGTTAAAAGGTGCTAAGTGATGAGTGAAAATTGACTTATAAAGTTTAAGGTAAGGGGAAGTGATTGCTAGTATTCGATATGTGAAGAATACGGAATTAGGAGCAATGGCTCCAACCACCACATCGACGAAAAAAGGAAACGACGCAACGTCGGTCATCAACACAGGCATGTCGCACGAACAACATTTGGAAACTCAAGTAGCTCAACTATAGGAGAAACTGAGGGCATCTAGAGTTTCGAAGCCAGCGCCACGTAAAAGTAGGGTTCATCTGAAAGATGCGGAAGGCTACATTAATAAATTGATTGTTGAGAATCCAGTTTTTACGGTAAATCAGTGGATCACTAACATCACCAAGTCAAAGGGAATATACTCTTGGAGTGATTTGCAGACAATGTTTTGCGCCAAGACGTCTCTCACTGAATTGGCAAAATTATGTATGGAGATTCAAAAGACCATCACTACTTGGAATGCTTTGCAGGATCGTCTAAAGCAAGAGTTTGGATCGGAGATGGGCAGAAGCCGTGGAAGCAACAGAGGAGATGCTACAATTGTGGTAGTAAAAGTCAGAAGTCAGTTATTCTAAGGGTAGAGGACTAGAGGGATTAACGAAGTAGCAGTGCAGCGGTTTAGTAAACTTTTCAAAAGTGAATAATAGACATAATATAGGATTTAATGTTTTAAGAAGTAATAATTTTCTCATGACGTGATAAGCAGAGTTGTTATTTGTTGGGACATACTTGTATTAAGCTATCTTATAATTTTTGTGGACGTAAAGATTCAAGACGAGTTGAGGACCGAAAATATCACGAGTAAAAAAGGAAACAATATGAAAGGTTTGTTCAGAAATAACAGAACCGATAGAACTGGACTGAACTGAAATGACGAGAGACAAAAGGTTACAATTCCGTAATTCAGTTGACTGACGACACGTAGAGTATTGTGAGGTGACAAACTTTGTCAAAAAGGCCCACTATTGAAATCCAGACTTTTGCATAGGATAATTATAATTATTTAATTTGAATAATACGTAGGTTTTATTTAGGAGTATGTCCCCAGCGGCAACAGGTAGGAAGGGGGTAAACTGTGTGCTGCGACCCCAGTCTTTTGAACGGAAGGATGCGTTCGATCATGTATGCCCAAACGAGTACGAGAAAAATCAAGTCTTGGAGAACGCTTTGTGCTTTGTGCCGTCGATTGTGCAAGAAAGACTGCTGTCCGAAAATTGTAGTTCCAGAAATTTTGGCACTTACTGTTTTGGACAATTGATTCTTTCTCCCTAGGAGCGTTCGTCAGGACAGACTCGCGGTTAACACGTTAGAGCGACAAAGATGGTAATAAAACACTCTTAGGGCCGCATTATGTCTGTAGAGATACGTCATTCCCGCTTGAATGGGACACTCAGATGGTATCTGTTCTATGTACTCACCATGTGCATGAGACGCTCTGCACCTAGCGCGGGAAACTTCTTGACCTAACATGCGGTCGCGGTATACTCAGTGATACTGCTACTTCTACCTGAATTAGGCCCTGATGATCTAAGAAAAACGAAGATTTTCTCCTTTGACTAGAATTGTTCTTTTACATTTCTGTGAAAATTTTCACGCATTTCCTTGCCGAGTAGCTTTTGGAAAAAATTTTCATCCTCTGGTTTCTTTTCTTCGGCTTTTATAAATGAAGCATCTAGATGGAGTAATGCACTTTCCTAACTCTGATGTTAAAATTAAGACTAAGGGTCCCGACCGCCTGCTCCGCGGCTTTGTTAAGGAACGATTCTTTGCCAATAATTTCATAGTTCCTGACTATTTTAGAAGCGGATCTCTACCTTTTGCAACGATATAAGCTGTACTTTGAACAATTCGGTTATAAAGACACTGAAAAATATGCATGATCGTCCGCGAGGCAATATGAAATTCTTAAAGCTCGTTCTTCCACCATCGAACCATCCCAAACGAGTAGAGTAGAACTAAGATAGCAAGAATGTTAGTCTTTCATACTGTGTTCAACGCCGATAGATTTGGAGACTAAATCTGTCGAAGAAGATGATTGTATTTGCTTCAAAAGTACTCCTTCATTGATGTTACGTCCTGAATGGTGCTTTGACGCACGCTCAAATGTATATATACGTTCCTCCAGTATCGAAATGTTTAACAATACTTATATCAACAAGTTCAGGGTCCGAGGGAACGCCAGTAATCTTTCCTTTTTTTAGATCAATCCATATAAAATATGTGAGTGACCTTCTGCTCGCGATGATTAATTTCGCCACAGAAGTGATCAGGGGAATTTCATAGTGCGATAGCAAGAGGCAGAAGTGTGATTCAAAAATGAAAAGGCTCATGATCTCGCTTCGAAAGGCGGACTTCCGGAAGGTGACGTTTTTTGTTGTCACATGATAATTTCCAAATAAGATAGTAATCTTCACAAACAACATCCATCCACACCTTAATCCTATGACCACTAGCACTTATCGCCTTGATACGAGGGTAGTTCAAAAAGTCCTTAGAATGAAGTATAAAAACAATTTTTTTTGGGTAAATTTTTTTTTTATTTTTCAACATAATCTCCTTGGAGCTCTATACACTTGGTCAATCGCTT
>NC_046661.1:69942774-69946713 GCF_010883055.1 Belonocnema kinseyi | reverse complement strand
TTGATTACCGCTCTGAACTCGTTTTTTTCCATTTTTCTTAACGAACAATTTTTTTTTTTCAATTGGTTATAAAAACACGTAAACTCAGAAGATGTGGACTGTCACTGCACCATATATGTAGTCGGGAATAGTGCTGACTGAAAACAGATGATTTGTAGCGATTCGCGCGCTATCTGTTGGTCATTCTAAGGACTTATTGAACTACCCTCGTATTTTTAAAATGATGTATATATAACGGAAGGTCAAATTTCCTTGTATTCATAGGGTGGCGTAAGTGCGAGTGAAACACTAGTAATTGCCACATAAGAGTGACTTAGTCATACTCATGAATATTACTTTTACGAATTTGGCCTTACTGTATGCTAGGGTGCCTCCTATAATCATTTGTTTTTAATTTTCTCAAACCTTGAATCTGAAATTTCTTTTTTTTTTGCGTGAAAAATGAGTCTATATTTATTACGTTTAAAAAATGTTTGAAGTCCGCTGTGAAAGGTTTTATTCCGAATATTCAATTTTTCTAAGTTTTTAAATTTCAAGTCCTACCTTTGTAATTACCCTGGTGGACCGAAGTAATCGAATAGAGCCTCTACAAAGAACCCGTAAAGACCCCACTGGGTCCCCGTTTGGTTTCTTTTTTAAAAACTCGAAAAAACAGCATAATCACCTTTTAAATTGTTGAAATTGGGATTCTATGTTAAATTCCCTATAGAAGGTCGCGGAATAATCGCAATGGTTTCTTTTGCAACGGTAAAAAGTTTAAAAAGGTTTTTAAAAAGGAACCGAATGGGGACCCAATGGGGCCTTTACGGGTACTTTGTAGAGGCACTATTCGGTTCCTTTGGTCCGCCAGGGTATGGCGTCTTGTACATTGCAGATGATAATTTATTAGGATTCCATGTTCCCCTGAAATTTGTTTGTTTGAGGATGCTTTTAAATCGAAAGATTTTTTTAGAAAGACATTATGTGGTGGCTTTTTTTTTAAATTTCACTTAACCCTTGTGTGCACACCCAACTTTACCCACGTTGTCCGCACATCCACGTTATCCGTGTATTCACCTCCCTTAATTCAACTTTTTAAATATGTATGCAATACAAATTCTTTTTTTGTTTATTCCAATAAATTAACATCAGAAATACCAGAGGCGTTTTTAAAACAATTTACATACTGTAGCTCGTAGCTCGTTTAAAAGGAGAAGCGAAGGTGTTGCCGAGATTGGGTACCAGTCTTGGGTAAGTTCCTCTACAAAAAGTAACTCGTAATAGTTACGTTACTTTCCAAAAAAAAGTAACTCGTTACCGTTACAGTTACTTTTTCAAAAAAGGATCTCGTTACAGTTAAAGTTACTAGTATAAGTAACTATAGTTACTTAAAAAGTTACTTTTAATATTCCTCCCTTACCTAATTTTTCATCTGGGAAAATTGTGTTTGGTCTGGGAAAATTGTAAAACGAATATAACCTCAAAATGTATACGAATTAGTAAAATTTAGCAAAACAAAATTTTTATTATTAATTATCTCACAAAAGAAGAGTTTAGGGACGTCCATTGGCATGTTTGCTATCATTTTCCAAATTTTTAAGATACCATATTTTCCATTGTAGGAAAAAAACCGTTTAAACCTTACACTGGTATAATCGATAATTTTCGAAGTATCACATGCCCTTAAGTTATGACTATTTTTATCGCTCAATTTTCACAGTGCACTCAAGAATCAATCAGCGAAATACAAACATTTACACTTACCGTTGATTATAAAAAATATTGATTAAGATTTAGTTTTATTGAATAATGCTTCGCCCGAAACTTTCCAATAAGTTTAGTCAAAAACTCGGCGGGGTTGGAGGTGATGAAATTTTGGCACTTTGTAATGGGTTGCTAAAGAAATTTCTTTGAAATGGTGATATCAATGATCAATTTCATTTTCATCCTATATACCATGTTAAACGGATTTTCATGAAAATAGTAAAATTTTTAATCTATCAGGCAAATATTATTAACTAATAATATTGGGAATCAAAATAATCTCTAACTATAACTAAATATCTATAACAACCGCATTATACTTCAAAACATAACCACTTAGAATTTCCGGAATCACACATAACTTGCACTTTAGTTTGTATAAAAGCAATCAAAAGAAAGATATTCCGAAAGAATATAAAGTAACGAAAAAATAGCTTAAACGAAAGTTATGTTACCGGGAAAATAGTAACTTAGTTACGTTACAGTTCTTTTTCTCGAAAAGTAACGAAGTTACTGAAAAAGTTACAAGTGGCTTAACTTTTAAAGTAACTTCGTTACTTTTAACGAGTTACTACCCAACACTTGTGGGTACAGCCTGCGACATCGATGTAGTCAGTGCAATTCGTCTATTTCGGTGGTGCGGATGTGTAAACACAGATATCAAGAAAGTGAACAATAAAAGTTTTTATTATCTTAAATTTCATATATCCTATCATTACTCAACCTATTTCACGTAACTAAGTCAAATACATTGATAAAGAAGTTGTAATCCACCCAAAATTTCATTTTTTCTATGGTCGGTACCCTGGTACCCTAGGTGTGTCCACCAAGAAAGTATACCTAAAGTCGATTATTTTTGCAAACCAAAAAATCTTAAATGAATTATATGCACGATTCGCTTACAATTAAACCAAATAAAGATGATCTGGCGGCCGGAAACGGAATTTTTTTTTTATTTCAGTTATAAGCAAAAATGTACAGTGGTGTGTACACGGGTACCCGGGTGTGCACAGAAGGTTTAAAAATGCTCGAGATGATTAGTATCGCCGCAGAGGTATTCAGGAGAATTGCTTAGTGCGAGAAATTGAGACAGAAGTATGATAGAAAAGAGCATGGTATCGCCTTGATGGCGCCCCTCTGGATGGGGACATTCTTCATTTTCACACCATTACTTCCAGTGAGTTATCAAATCTAGTTTTTCAAACGGGCATAAATCTCTCTATTCATCTCACTATGTGTGGATTAGGGTGGCCCAAAAATGACATTTGAAAAATTTCAGCCGTTGGTCTAGCCATTTTTATGTTTTATGGAGTTTAACATGTAAGATGTTACCAATTTCTACTTTTTCTATTTTGGTCAGGAAATTATAAGTAAAGTTATTTGAACTTTTTTATGCCTGATCACTTATCAGTGAATCTTGCATTTATCGCATTTTTCTGACTCAGAATTTGTATGTGAAAGTTATAAGCATATAAAAAATCGTATAAAATGGTAATGTTTGGAGGCGCATTGTGAGCCTCGCATATCTTTGTGTGCTTGATATTTTGAAAAGTAATTTTTGAAAGTATTGAGAACAGATTTTTAAAAAAATGAATAAACGTTAAATTTATTTGAGAAAAGTGTAAGAAAAGTTTATGAAAAATAACACATTTAAGTTGAACACCGGCTGAAGGGACTGCAGGTGGACGGCTGCAAAAAAATTGGATCCTCGGTTGGGTTTCTCACTGTGCACCGTAGTTTGTTCCGTACCAACCTACGGCCAGTTGCAATGAGTTGAATGGCAGAGTAGTAATAAGTTAATAAACGTATAACTGCTCTCTCGGTCGAACCCGTAGCTGGTGTTAGGACTTCTCTTCTTTAAATCAGGAAACTTTGAAGCCTCAGAGCAACGGCTAAAAATATTTGTTTAGCAAATAAGAAAACATGAGTAAATTAATTTGCCCAAGAGAACGATTTGGTCAACGTGCCCATCGAAATTTCTCAAATGTCATTTTTTAAGCCACTTTAGTGCGGATGAACCTTAAAGGTTTCCAACAGACAGATGATAAGTTTACGAGTTTACGTTTACGATAAGTTTACGATAAGTTTACGTAGTCAATTCAGACCATTGACAGGATGCATAAATTGTCTGCTGCACCTTTGCAGGCGCAACTGTCAATTAGCAGGTTTTTTGGGCAGCCTACTACATCTTCCTTA
>NC_046661.1:69925080-69942674 GCF_010883055.1 Belonocnema kinseyi | reverse complement strand
TGGTATGTTTTTTAATTCAACTCGGCACCCGTAAAAACTTTTCCTTTTTTGGAGAAAATGGCCTCTGATTTATTTCAGAATTTAAAAAATAGTACATAATTTTACCTCCTTAATACAAACAATACTTTTTGCCATACCCTTCTTAAAAACAAACATGTGAAGCAGAGAAAGTTTGTTTAGTGTTCTCAACAATTTTAAATCATAAGTGGAAGGAAGGAATAGCTCACTTATCAGAAGGGAGACTGTGAGATCCAGCGATGCTATTTTTTCAAAGATAAATATAATTTTCCCCATATTTTCACTTGCGTGGTGCAGTGTATGCGTAGCGGGCGTAAAGTTTCATGTCGGCGCGACGGCGCGGCGCTCCTACCGAAGAAACGAGACTTGTCTAACACAGATAACTACAGGTCAATAGCTTATTTGAACACCCGGTATAAGATCTTCGAAGCTGTACAAAGTGTTCTGCCTATGTGTAGAGAGATGTACGAACGTGTGTGGAAGAAAGGCGTAGCAGGAAATCGCGAGAACCTGAAAATTGTTTATGACGCGCACTCCAGAAATGTTAAAAGGAGTGCTCATCGTGTCGTTGAAATATTTTACTGCCTCTGTAAGGGTATTTTCTGAACAGGTTGTTAACTCTTACGATGTGGTTAGAGCTATATTTCAAAACGATTTTAATATGTGAATGGTGTGAGTATTTCTATTTTGAAAATAATTTAGTCCTTTGTAATTTAAAAATGCTAGAGTTGCTTTTTGGGTTTGTGACTATTATTGTGCAGCAAGGCATATATTTCATTTTGTTTAATGTAACAGGCGTGATGATTCATAATTTGGCAATGCTTGCACTTCGTGGGTTAAAGACAGCTCCAATGAGGTTTTTTTAAAAGTGCCAGGGTTAGATATTTGGGATTGAAGATGATTTACAATTTTCGCAGAAATTTGACCTGAGATAAAGTTGAATTTTGATGATCGCCGGGCTATCGAAACGTTAAACTGGACCAGTCAGTGTGCTTGCGACACAGGAAAGGTTCTGAGAGCTGCAGATGGATTCTCAAATTTACACAAATGAAGACGAAGGAATTCAAATCATAGAAAGCTGATTTTATATCATGGTTAGGCTAACAAAATATTTCGCTGGCCCAGTCAAGATATTTTCTGCATTGGGGTTGGTTTTTAATTATTGAAGTTCTTAAGTGATTATTATTGTGGGATTAGGAATATAGATTAGATTCTCGAGCTATATTTGTTTCTGTCCAGTCTGTGGTGGTTAAAAATTTGAACATCCATAAAGTTTCTGCTCATATATAGTATATATGAGCTTTTCGAGATCCAAACAGTTGATAGTAAGAGTTCCTTGTTAGACTGAAACCGTTTTTGTCTGAGTTCAATTCGGCAATATTGAACAAAAATGTTTGATTGTAAAGTTCTATGGTGAAACTTATGTCACTTTTTCTGTTATATGTGCGCCATCTGGAAGATCCTACATTATTCAATTTAAAAAATTGCATTTCATCCGTTTTTATCCGACATTTGTCCTTCAATTAAAGCCACAATTCTTTTCTATCTTCAAAGAATCTCCAAGAATGAAAATCATAATTTTTTACTAGCTTAAATATCAAAATGTGCCTGAATCTGTCTCTCATATAACCGCCATTTGGAAGATAATACATTATTAAGGGTATATAATCGCAATCCGCTAGTTTTTATCTATATTTCAACCATAAATTAAAACTGGATAAGGCCAGGCTGACTTTTACTCCTTAACTGAAACATTTGTTTAACTTGTTTGAATGCCTGATAAGAGCCGGACAGGTTCAGACATAAACCGCTTTTGAACTTAGGAAACAAAAAAATAACAATTATTCCTGGCTCTAATCAGCAGTGAGAAACCGAATGAGGTCGGGTTACCCTCCAATTATCAACCTAAACATTTTTTCCCTTTTTTAATATCAAATATTAGCCGTACTGTTCCATACATAAATCACTTTTGGACTTGAAAAATAAGAAATAAATATTATTTCTGGTTCTATTTCAGGAACAGAAACCGTGGAAAGTTGGGTCCACTTGCACTTCTTTACTTAAACATATTGTAATTTTCTTTTGAAATCTAGATATAAATCGGAAAGACTGAGGGTCTTGTGGGGCTTGGAATATAGTTTCGAATCCTACCAAGATAATTGACGTGATTATACACATTTAAAAATTTTCTGGCTGTTTTGGCTGAAGGCATCTCAGTTGGGGTTCGGTTAGTATGCTAGGCCTGGGAAATTGTATCAATGATGACTGTGTAATCGTGAAAGATTATTGCGGAACCTTGAGGAAATCAACGCGACAGTTTAGAGTTCATATAAAGTTGAATTTAGATAATGGCCGGAAAATTAAGGGCATACTTCGAGGGGCCTTTCGCTTCTGAAATCTGATTGAAAATCACTCCAAAATCTTAACGTAAAAGATTCTAAGTTCTTGTGAGTCTCGAGATAAAACAAAAATTTCAAATGATCGATACAAATAAAAAATGCAACGAAACTCACTTCAAATTTTTGCAATGTTTAAAAAGTCAGCAAAGTCAGATGCAAGATTCAGAAGGTCAATAAAAAAAAGAAAGTCGGACTTCAGAGCTTTGAAACTTTGGTTATCGGAATAAAGGGACATTGTGCATACAAGAAACGTTCACAAACCTTAATAAATGTAAATATGCCCAACGAAAAAGAACAGTTTAGTAATTTCATAATCTTGAAAAAATTACAATTTCAAACAGCTTCTATATTTTAAATCCAGGAAGTTATTTTACTGATTTTAATTTGCACTTTATACAGGGTGTCTAAAAAGTATTGGAAAACTTTGTTAATGTCAAATAGCCTCTAACTAACCTTGAACGTTACAATTTGCCTATGACTTGGGTACGTACCTGAACGTAGAATTTTCCGCTCTATCGAATGCAGATCTTAAAAAAGGGGGTTTTAATTTAAAAAACAAAGTTGACCTTCTCAAAACCATGAAGGTCAACTTCAAGGTTAAAATGAAGTTGAACTCCTCGTTGACATTTACTTCAGGCCTTCACTTTTTTGAAAAATATTTTACCTGAGGAAATATCCAACTGTCCCGGGACCTTTTAGACACCCTGTATATCTTTCAGAAAGAAAAATCCGAGGTTTTTTCCAAGTTGCTCTGGAACAAATTAAAGAAGGAAGATGCAAAATTTATGCATGTGTATTTCAAAATATATTGGACATAAATAAATAGGCGAATCCTTTGCGTTTAAGAAATTGTAATGAGATGATAATAAATCTGAAAACTTATGTGCACGAGTCAATGTATTTTTTTGTGAGCCCAGAAGAAAAGGCATAAAGAGTATTGTGGAGAATTTTACAAGTACGTGAAAAAATTACTCCAGAGCTACTGAAGAAAGTTGTCAGAAAATGTGTGGCCGAGTTTATCAACCAGCCAAATTCCATATAACTCAGAAGCTTACTTGAATAAGTCCCTTGATTTATGTAATAGTAATAACTTCATAAGACTGTTAATTGAAAGTGCATGTAGAAATAATGGTCATATTAAATTTATGGAAATCTATTATGGGAGAACGAATGTTATATGAAACTGATAAATTCGGTTCATCAACTAAACAAATGAGATAAGATTATATGGTAAAAGTCTTAGAGGGAAAGGAATATAAATTATGGATATTTTATGTGATGGAGATCCTAGATTATTAAAAAGTATGAAAATGGAATCGAAGCCAGGAACATCAAAAGTGCCATTAATGTCATTACCAGAATGATCTGCGTATTTAAATGGCAAAATAACTTCTGTTGAACACATCGTACATATTATCTGTAAATCCAGCAAAATATTCCCGAAAGTGAAGCTACTAATTCATAACATTCAACACATATTTGCGCACAGAACTAAATGAACACAGTTTGTTTAGTACATAAAATTATGCGATTCGAGAAAATAAAGCTCAAATTTTTTTTTCCTTGGCTCTTAAAGTGAAAGTTTTTTGAAAGTTTTTTTATCCTTAAGATCAATGACCTCTACTTATAAAACTATCGTAAATTTTATTTTTTTGAATCTTCTATATAAGAATCAAATCTGCGCTCGATGATGAAAACCGAATTGTTTTATTACAAGATATAAATACACTTGAAAGTGTTGGAGGGAAGTTGCGGTTTAAAAATTATGAGAAGTAAAGGGAAACTCAAAAACAGATAATCTGTTTGTGGTTGTTTCGGATCCACAAGATAATGAAATGATCGTCAGAAAATCTTCCATATGTTGGTTATTAAGAAAACTTTAATAAAAATGTAAATAGTGAAAGACTGCAAAGAGTTCGTGGCTCAAGAGTACAATTAAAATGGAATAATAACTAATATTAAAATATGTGAAACTTCTATCAACAATTTGATGAAATTTGTGTTGGAGACTGATATGTCTGGTACACTTTTAGTTCAAAAGGAAATATTTCACTCGTAAAAAACAAGAAATATTAACTCAATTTATCAAATTACGTCATTATAATTTCCGTACTGATTTTCAATGAGCAAGGCAGTTATTCGCATCCTCAAATCAATGAAAAAATTTAATTTATGAAGAAGTCTGCTAAATAGTGTAGATAATATTGTAGCGGAGATAAAATGTATTAGTTCAATTAATGTTATCAAAAGATTTCCTGTTTTCTATACCATTCTAAGTTTATATGAAATATAATTATTCTATAGAAATTGCGAGTCTTATTTATTCGGCAATCATCAATTCTGCTTGTTACTAATGAAAAATAATATGAAACTCAAAAGTTAAAAAAGTGCCTTTCTAACATTAAACAAGCGCTTTTAAAAATGTTTTAGTAGATAAGAATAATGCAAAGCAATCCTTACTAGTTCGCACGTAAATATTTTAGATGTAAGGTTCCCTTAAAATTTGTTTACGAATTAAAGAAATAATCACTTATTATACTTATTAAAAGTAGACAGACTTGAAGTTTGTTAATATTTTTTCTTTTAAAAAAATCATTGGTTTTCGTTAAAGCACATGAATATAAATATCGTAATTCTGCCCTCTAGAACAATTTAAAATTTACCCAGATAACAATATGCGTGCTCGGTGCCACGCACGGTGTAGGCACGAGTGCGAATAAACCGTCACGCGTATCACGCAGGTCACCAAACAGATGTGTACGCATATACGTGACATATGTGTCGCACGCGTGCCGATAAAGTGCTAGGCGCGCACGTGGCGAGTTTCGTTTTTTTTTAATGTTGCAAATGTTATAACTTTGGCGATTTTTTTGCTTAGTGAACGACATCCAACAGAAAGAAATTTTTAGTGAATTATACGTATTTTTTTACTGATGGCCATGTTGCGATTTGCTTTCTTAATTCCTAGACATCGCCATTTAAGAATCTTTAAAATTCAATATCTTTTTATTTGATCTTTGATTTCCGAACCGTAAAAATCAATTACCGACACCCAAGAATGAATTTAGCAAATTCGTGAACTGATGAAATGAACATGACCACACAATATCGAAGGTATTCATTTTCGCCAAAAATTTCCCATGATTGTACAAAATGATGTTTCTTATTGTCTGAAGCAACTAAATTGCATAATATTTTTGCAAATAAACTTTGCAAATAACTATAGTAGACTTTAACAGACTTTAGCAGGCAAATAAGTTTAACAGATATTACAGAGTTCGATGCAAATTTCTACTTTAAAAGCATGACTCGTACACCACAACTTGACGCTCACATAACCTGTCTGACGGCAAGGTTGGCAACGATGTCCGGTTAACCTAGAAGTTTGACATTTGCACATGTACAATGCGCAGGTGTGAATATCATTTGAAATAAGATAAATACATAATTTATCTAAAATAAAATATAAATTTTATTCAGCTGACTCGAATTCGCTCAATACAAAATATTATTGACACATTGTTTATATATATGCAGTAAGGACTACCACGAAATGACATGAGCGATTGCAGTATGAGCCTCATGATGCACGCACGCACTTACCCATCACTTAAGGTGCAATGGTAACTTCATTCAATCGGTGTGTGCAAAACCACTCACAAAATAATGCATTTATTCAAATTTTTTTCCACGAAAAACGTAGGAGGGGATATTCGGAATTGAAAAAGACGACTTTCTACGTTTTATTTTTTAAGTAAGAAATATTCTTCCATCAAACAGAAAAAATTGCGAAAAAACTGTCGAATGTTCAAGCAAAGAAATAAATTTTCAACTAAAAATTATCAGTTTTTAACCAAAAATACACTAGTAAAATTTCAGTAAAAAAAAGTAATTAAAAAAAAAAAGTTTTCAACAACATAGTTAAATACAGTAATATACATCAACTTTTATAAATGCAAAATCATTGTTATTCAATTTTATATAGCAAGATAAAAAGAAAATTTAGCACGCTCTCGAAAAAATCCCCTAACTTTAAGAAAAATCCCTGAAATTTAAACGTTTTTCTAGATGTATAAAAATTCCTTGACAATTTCAGCTTTCTTAAGTTTGGCAGATTAAGTAGAAACCCTGTTCATTACCCAAGTATAGCAGACTGGAGCTAACTTTCATTTTTTTTAAATATAAATTTCTAAAATTTATTTTTATTAATAATAATAACATAATACATTCCTATTAGTTAGCGCAATATTTAGAGTTATAAAATTTGTAATGCAGAAAAATAAAATCCTTTACCATTTTTACATTATTATCCTAATGAGAAGGTATTGGTCTTATGGGAAAAATGAGTTTCGCGAATTCCATCAAATTTCGACGTCTTGAGATCCCCTGGGTCAGATAAAATAGTTTTTACTTCGGTATCTGTCGGTCGTCGTTGTTGTCGATGTCGCTGTAGTCTGTAAACACGGTAACATTTGAAGGAATTATTTAATTGGATTCCCATTTGGCATACTTTGTAAAGATATGAAAAGAAAGGACACAATGTTTAATAACAATCTAATTGTTTTAAAAAATGAATAAAATTCCTAGAGATCTTGCTGAGATGTATCCAGGACTGTTTTTAGTTTTTCACTAGAACTACCAGTGTATTTTTTCATAAGTTTCAGATGTAGGTTGGCTCAAAAAGGCTTTTATTTTTTAGAGAACAACATTCCCCCCAATTTAATTCCAAATCCGAAAAAGAGGCCTGTAGTACCTGAAAACTATCCTTAAAACAAAAAATGTCAATTCTTCATGAAATCGACATTTTGAGCTTTGTATTCTGATATTTTTTTACTTAAAATTATTAATATTAGTCTAATGGCATATATATTATCAATGCTAAATTAATTTTTCATTATTTAAACAAATTAAACTTTAAAAAAATTTTGTTCGAAAATTTATTTTTTTTCCCCCTTAAAATAATTACTGTTAGTCTAGTGGAATATTTATTATCATTGATTAATTAATTTTCAATTATATAAACAGTGTAGTTTCTTTAAATAATTTTTTTTTTCGAAAATTCGTTTTCCTCCTTAAAAATTATTACTATTAGTCTAGTAGAATATCTATTAACATTGGTTAATTAATGTATTATTATTTAAGCAAAAGGTATTTGTTTAAACAATTTTTTCGGAATTTCGTTTTTTCCCTAAAAATGATTACTATTGATCTAATGGCATATTTATTATATTTAATTCATTCATTTTCAATTATTTAAACAAAAGGTATTTGTTTCAATAATTTCGTTTTGATTTTTTTGAAATAAAAATTATTACTGTTGGTCTAGTGGAATATTGATCAGTACTAATTAATAACTAATTAATAATTAATTTAATAACAATTAATTTATCAGTAATATAAGGGTCTATTAGGAGGAGAGCAAAATAAGATCAAAGGGGAAAAGTGTAGGATAGTCCAAGGAGAAATGGTGGAAGGGAGCGAGATAACAAGAAAAGAAGTGGATGAGGCAATAAATAGGTTAAAAAGAAACAAGGCGACGGGAGAAGATGGGATGGAGAACGAAGCGATGAAGTTTGGGGGAGGAGGGATTAGGGATGGGATGTGGAAGATCTGCGGCAAGGTATGGAAAGGGGAAGGTTGGCCGGAAGAGTGGACGACGGGACTGGTGGTAGCGCTTGTCAAGAAAGGGGAAGGAAAGAAGGTAGAGGAATACAGAGGGATCACTCTCATGTCAGTCGGCTATAAAATATATGCAGAAATCTTATGAAATAGGTTGGAGTCAGGTAGAACAAAAGGAAAGTATCCCACATAATCAGACGGGATTTAGAAAAGGAATGGGAACTATAGACAACATCTACGTACTTAACTATTTAGTTAACAGAAATTTAGGCAGAAAGAAAGGGAGACTAGTCGCTTTGTTCGTAGATTTCAAAGCAGCATTTGACTCAATGAATAGAAAAGTACTATGGCAGGCAATGAAAGAGAGGGGTGTAGAGGAAAAGTTAGTGGAGAGGATAAAGGAAATTTTTACTGAAACCAGGATTCGGGTGAAAATAGAAAAGAAAAAAGGGCAGGTGGTCTGGAAAAACCGAGGTCTAAGGCAAGGGTGCCCTTCGAGGCCGTTACTATTTAGTATCCTATCGGCAGACTTAGAGGAGAAGTTAAAGGAGTAAGGGAAAGGAGGAACGGTTTTGGGTAATTGCAAACTATACTCTCTAGCATACGCGGACGATGTAGTTCTATTAGCAGATGATGAGAAGGGGATGAACCTAATAATGAGAATCTTCGAAGAGTATGTGGGAACAAAAGAGCTAACGGTGAACGTAGATAAGACAAAGGTGATGTGTTTCAGAAATAGAAAGAGCAAAATAAATTACGTCTGGAGGATGAACGGACAAAAAGTGGAAATTGTGGAGGAGTTCTGTTACCTAGGTTTTCGGTTTAAGGCAGAAGGAGGAAACGAGCTGCATGTGAGGAAAAGAATTGAATGTGCGAGTAAAGTAATGGGCCAAGTATGGAGTATAGGAAAGAGAAGGTTCAAGAACGATTGGAGAATGAGGGTCTGGTTATTTGATGCGTTGGTGTGGGCGGTGTTGTGTAATGGTGTGGAGATCTGGGGATGGAAGGAACGTAGGAAAGTAGAGAGTATGCATGAGCGATTTCTGAGGTGGGTAATGGGGGTCAGCTGGAGTTGACCAGGATATATGTTAAAAGAAGAATTAGGAAGAGAAAATATAGTTACTAGACAAATTAAGAGAGCATGGAGGTTTGAAGAGAAGCTAAAAAGGGGAGAGTTAAGTAAAATTGCACAAGCATGTTTCGGCGAAATTCGGAATAATGAAGCGAGAGGTAATATGGGAAATTCAAAATGAGAGGTACAAAGGAGAAAAATGAGAAGGGTGTGTAATATTCGAGAAGGGGTTATGGAGTGGTAGGACATAGAGTTAGAGCTAGTGGTTAAACAAGGAGAAGAGAGATGGACAAAGATTATAGATTCGAGGTACAATAGATGGTATATGATGGTCAAAGTGTAGAGGGAACCAGAATATCTACAAAAAATAAAAAAAGGAAGAAAAATGGAGTAGGGTTGTACGGTTCAGAATGGGAGAAGGAGTGAGAGCATGCAGATATTGGATGAATGAGGAGGAGAATTTATGCAGAGTATGTGGATACGAAATGGAGTCATGGGCACATGTATTAGAGAGATGTACACGGGAGGAAGAGGGACAGTTAAGTGTGGATGAGTGTGTAAGATGGATCTTGGATGGTAGTGGATAGGGAGTGATGTGGATGAAGAAATTGGATGAAGTAAGGGAAAGCGAGGGAGTAGGGCAGAGCCAAACGGGTGATCCTGAAAAGGGACAGTAAAAAACGAAAAATGTTTTCAATATCATGGAAAATGTAATTTTTTATGGTAAGAGGAAACGGAAGCCCTGGAAGCTCGCTCATTGTAGGAATTAAAATCACTACTGTTACTATTTTTTATCTTACGTAATGTGAAAGAGTAGAATATAAGTAGTAATTAAGTTAGACTAAGGATGGAATTGTAAATATATGTACAGGGAGCGGAGGCCCTCAAACCCGTAAAAGGGAGAGATTAAATACATACTTCATACAATTTATCAGTAATAATTAAGTATTCATTTTTATTTAGAGAAAAAAAATTTAATAAAATTAATCAAACAATGTTGATAAATATTTCACTAAAGAAATATTAATAACTTTTGATAAAAAAATTATTTTTAGAAATTCCATTTGTTTAAACAATTGAAAATAATAAACTGATGTTAATAAATATTGTATTAGACTAATAGTAATAATTTTTAAGGGGAAACGAATTTTCATGAAAAAAAATTATTTTAACAAATTTAATTTGTTTAAATAATTAAATATTATTAACCAATTATAATAAATATATCCACTAGACCAATATTAATCATTTTAAGTAAAAAACTACGAGAATACAGTGTTCAAAAGGTCGATTTCATGAAAAATTGACATTTTTGGTTTTAAGGGTAGTTTTCAGGTATTCGCGGGGGTTTGATATGGGTCAAACCCATATCTCTGGTAAATGGAATTCTTCATCCCCGTGAAGTTGTACCCCCATTATTGAAAATTTAATATTTTTTTAGAGTTCTGGGTACCTCTTCAATAGTTCTGATAACTGAAGCATTGAAAAATGACATTTCGAAAGGGGGGTGGCTAACTTCACGCCCCCCCCCCCCACTTTTACGAAAGTGAACTTTTTTGAAATTCTGGGTAGATTAAACATATTTCTAGAGTTGCTAATCACTTTTAAAAATAGTTCCGGCTAATATCACTAAGAAACCGGGATTAGAAAAAATAGCTAGCCTCTCACTTTTTGTATAATTGACTTTTACTTGCATTATGCTCTGGTTACCTAAGAGTTCTGGAGTTCTTTAATAAAAAAATGTAAAATAAAAAAATAAAATAGTCAAAAAACCACATTTCCAAAAATACAAAATGTTGACAAATTTCGCGTTTGACAAATATATTTCTCTGTTGACAAAATTCTCGCACTTTTCGAAAATCCAAAAGTTTGTAATTCTAAAATTTTGAACGTTCGAAGAGTTCAGATTGGAGTTCTTGACTTCTTCTTCAGAGCTCTACAAAGAAGTGTTACACAACTTTTCGATCAAGTCAAAATTCGAAGAACTATTGCACTTTTAAGAAAACCCTGAATTTTAAATATTGCAAAAAAAGGTAATAAATGAACCTACTTTCAGAGTTTTGAATTTCCTGAAGATGGCAAAAGTACAGAAACTGTTAAAAATTTCATTTCCAACGTAATCTCACGGCTTTAAATTTGATAATTGTGAACGCGGCAAACTTGCACATCTCTAAACGTAGTATCAGTACAAGTAATTTTAAAGTCTTAAAGATGCGGAAAATTAACATTTATAAGAAATTTTAAACAAGAATCTTTTTATTTAAAAAACTGCTTTCTGCTGTATTCCTCATTTGAAAGGGAAATTTACCATTTGTAGTCAAATTACCATTATTCATATTCCTCATGTAGATGTTAAAGTTACCATGCTGAATAAAAACACGAATATTTTAGGTTAGAATACCTTCGCCTAAAATTCATCATGCATTTGTAGTTTTACATAATATGTCTGGAAACTTACATTACCTAAAAGTTAAATTCCATACTGAAAGTGGATAATCGTTATTGTCAGTCAAAACGTCACTTTGGGAGTGGATAATAATCGGACCTACTCTGAAAGCGGTAAAATTACATGAAATTTTTTTACAGTGTAGCTAACTAGGGTGAAAACATAAACAACATTAAATCTAAGATAACTTATTCTAGTTTTCATCTTTTGTTTGCAAGACACATATAGTTGGAATCGCAAAAAATCGTAGATTCCGAATATAATATTTTTAAATTATTGATTGCAAAATTTAAAGAATTTTATGTTTAGCCTTTTATTCTTATGGTCATAGCATTCGGGCTCAGGTAGCAACCTCAGGACAAGTTTAGAGGATGGACTTAGCTGTGCAGGTACATGGTAATAAAATGATGATTTCATTATTTAACTTACCTTCATTATTCAAGACAGAGCAGTGGTTCCTTAAGATTCACACATTTTCTATCTATTGTTATGCTTAATCTGAGGGAAACCCACGTTTCATAATATAATCATTATTTATGGCTTTCTTTAAGGAAAAGTATCCGGCAGACATCTTAAATAACCAAATTAGATCATAAATAATACGGTTGAATAGATATCATAGTATTTCGTCTACAATTGTTAGTAATACGTTTCACGTATTTAAGCTTATGGCCATTAGTGTTACCGAAGATGAGGGGCGTGGAAGCTGAGATGGAATTTGTAAATATATCTCACGGGGTTTACCACTTTATTGAAAATGTCTGAAGAAGAATCAATGTAAATCTATAAATATCCAATTTGACGAGTCCATCGTAATATCCATTGTAAACTTCAAACTCTGAATTGGTACTTGGGAATAGCGGAAAAG
This sequence comes from Belonocnema kinseyi, assembly GCF_010883055.1. Lineage (NCBI taxonomy): Eukaryota > Metazoa > Arthropoda > Insecta > Hymenoptera > Cynipidae > Belonocnema > Belonocnema kinseyi. The sequence goes on along the minus strand of NC_046661.1, from coordinate 69,930,252 downwards.
GTACACATACTAACGCAGAGTAAATTCACTGACACAACAGAAGGTGTCACCAATCCAATTAGAGGCCAGTCAAAAAATACGTAACGCCTTTGGTGGAGGGAGTCACCTTGAGCATTAAGCAAACGTTAAAGTTACCTAATTATCATCATTGAATTTGAAACAGATCTGCAAAAACAACTTGCGAAGACAAAAAATATCCATATCCACAGGCAATCAGCAAAAGTACGCTAAACAAATGCTGTAATTTATTTTTAAATGCTTACAAGAAACCGCATCGAGATATTTTCGAGAGGAATGCAATGGTTTTGTTCATTTTTCAATCCAGCAATTATTTTGTTTATAAAAATTGCAAAACTATAAACAGTGACGTAATTGTTTAAATAATTGTTTAAACAAAATGCAAAAAAACACGCATCGATATTTTTCGGAAACAAATTGAGGAGTGTTTTTATTCATTTGATACGACTGTTACTTTTTTTGTAAATTAATTACACAGCTTTTAAATCCATATCTGTAGCAAACTTGAAGCTCGTGAAAATTCAAGGAATTCGGAAAATTTAAAGAATTCAGAAACTACAAGGAATTCGGCTATTTCCAGGAATTCAGCGAATTCGAGGAACTCATAGAATTGAAGAATTTCAGGGAATTCAAGGAATTCAGAGAATTCAGAACATTCAAGCAATTTACGGATTCCCAGAATTTAGATTTAGATTTTGAAATCGGTTAATACCTTCTGTTCACTTTTTTAATTGAAAATTCAAATTTTTTAAAATTCAAAAAAATTTCCCTATTGCTTCGAAAATTATGGCAGATTTTTTTAATTTAAAGTTTTTGCTAGTGAATAATAATAACAAATTATTAATTGCAAAAAAAAATTTTCCTTGATTGAGAATTTTTCGAAAATGGCCAAAAAACATGTTTTTTTATTGAGTCCTATGCACAAATTTGTTAAAATGTTGAACACTTCGAACTCGAAATTTCTTTAGCTTCAATGAAATAAACATAGTGTAATTTTGTTTTTTCGAAAAAAAATTTCTAGTGATGTTTCCAGCGTTCAAAAATGGTCAGTTTTACGTTTTTTCGGGAATTTTGACAACTTGCACAGACCAAGTTTTCATACGCAAAACAATGATCGTGCTATTACAGCAAAACCATATTTGCGAAGGAATAAGCTGATTTAGCAAAAAATTGTTTCAAACTTATAATTTGTATATTATTACTCACTGGCAAAAACTGTACATAACAAAATTTGCCATTATTTTCGAAGCAATAGGGAAAGTTTTTTAGATTTTCAAAAAAAAGGGAACAGACGATATTAACCAATTTCAAAATTTAATTCTTATTTAACTTTTTTTCGGATGTCAACACACAAATATTTTTCGCTCAGCTCAAACGATTCAACTAATTTGATCATTTTCACTCCGCTCTATTGCATACCTTTTAATAGTATTAAAAATAATTTTTCTATGTGATTGCATAACAGGCCTGGGGATTAAAAGTAATTTTATTGTTGTTGAAAAAATTGGTTAAATGGCCTCGTTGGATACAAGATTTAACCGATGCCATCAAAATGGACCAATGAAAATAAACGTTTCTCAATCTAAAGCTTTTACTGTCCATGAATAAACGATTAAAAAAAAACATCTGCATCGGTAGATATCCGTTTGAACTAAGGCGCAATTGAACTAAAGCCTATTTCAACTAAAACAGTTGAATAACGCTTAATATTTTTGGCCTGTAGAAGAAGAGAAGATAGCTACGATATTAGTTACTTTAAATGGTATAGTTAATTTCAATTCGTGGCGTTATGTGACGAAAAATCCTTGTTGATTAAATTTGAATTTTGTGATAGGCAGAGAAAATAGAAAATAAGGGAACTTATGCTCATCAGTCATATTATTATTTTCGAAAATATTTAATTAACAAAATGTCAAGGGTACGTAACAATAAAAGTTTAAATAATATAATTAGTTAATATAAACAATATTTTAAAATGCGGTAAAAATTTGAAAAAACAGAATTAAAATTGAAAGCATTTCAAATAATATTGTGTCGAACCTTTAGATTTCATAACTATTCTGAAAACGTGATAATTATAAATGCTTTCTGATTGAAAACATTAGAAATCGTAGAATTAAAACTTGAAGCGTTAAAACGTAAGTCTTATTATTAAATCAATCATTCTGATCTCGAAATTATGAGGTTACATTCAGAAAAATAATTTTTCGAGCAACAACTCTCTTTCATTACCTATTCTTTTATTATAATTTTCATGAGCCCAAATGATTAATATTTTCATTCGTTGTGAAATGTTTTAAATTATTGTGACGTTTTCTTTATCTTTTTGAAACGTGTAATTTGTAATATTTTTATAACTGTTTGCATATATTTTTAATCTTTGTAAAGGCATTCTAATATATTTAAAATCTTGGTGAAATCATTTGGAATCATTTTGAAATCTCTTTCTATACCAGAAATACTTTGTAATATAAGTTCTTTCAATATGGTGTACACTAGGGTGGTCTAAAAAGGCATCGCAAAATTTTTTTTCGCTCTAGAGGGCAAGACACCCCTCCCCCTCTCCACAAAAAAGTTTACATTTTCGGAAAAAGAAAATCTGTAACTTATGGTTTTGAGACATTAAATATTAACACGTGCACCGGGAACTTCAAAATTCCATTTAATTAACATGGGGGAATTTTTAATTTTTGAAAAATTGAACTCATGCTCATTGGATTTCGAAATTTTTAGATTTTCTTAAAAGTGTTATGCTTCCTCGAATTTTTACTTGATCGAAAAGTTGTATAAATCTTTCTTTTAGAGCTGCCATTATTAAGTCAAGAACTGCGATCAGCACTCTAAGAACAGTTAACATGTTGGAATTCCAAAATTTTGGATTTTCTTAAAATTGCAATACTCCCTCGAATTTTGACTTGATCGAAAATTTTAATAACACTTTTTTGTAGAGCTCTCATAACGAATTTCAGAACTTTAATCAGAAATTTTACAACTCTCAAAATCGGGCAATTTCAAAATTTTGGGTTTTCCTGAAAGGGTTTTGTATTTTCTAAAAGTGACATACTTCCTCGAATTTTGACTCGATCAAAAAGTTGTATAAAACTTTCTTTTAGAGCTGTCATTAGTTAGTCCAGAACTGCGATCAGAACTCTTAGAACTCTCAACATTTTGAAATTCCATATTTTGGCTTTTCTTAAAAGTGCAATACTTCCTCGAATTTAGACTTGATCGAAAAATTTTATAAGACTTTCTTGTAGAGCTATAATACAGAAGTCTAGAACTCCTACCAGAATTCTTAGAAATTGTAAAGTCGGTAAAGTTCAAAATACAATAGTTCTTCGAATTTTGACTTGATTAAAAAATTGTATGACACTCTTTTTACAGTTCTCAACAAGAAATCCAGAACTCCCTTCAGAACTCTTAGAACTCTCCACTTTTTGGAATTTTTAAAATTTTGGTTTTTCTTTAAAGTGCCATAGTTCTTTGAATTTTGACTTGATTTAAAAGTTTTATAATAATTTTTTTATATATAGCATGAAAAATTCCAGAACTCCCGTCAGAACTCTTAAAACTCTCACTATTTTGACATTTAAAAATTCTGGTTTTTCTTTATAGTGCCATAGTTCTTCGAATTATTACTTGAAGGAAAAGTTTTATAACACTTTTTTGTAGAGCTCCTATAAAGGAATCCAGAACTCTGATCAGAATTCTTAGAACTCTCAACATTGTGGAATTTCAAAATTTCGGATTTTCTTTAAACCGCTGCAGTTCTTAAAATTTTTTTATGATCAAAAAGTGTTAAAAAACTTTTTTATAGAGCTGTCATTAATAAGTTCGGAACTCCAATCAGAACTCTGAGAACTTTCAACATTCGGGAATTTCCTCATTTTGGATTTCCTTAAAAGTGCCATTATTCTTCGAATTGTGACTTCATTGAAAATTTCTGTAATACTTTTCTTTATATATAGCATGAAAATTTCCAGAACTCTGATCAGAACTCCTAGAACTCCCAACATTTTAGAATTCCAAAATTGTGAATCTTCTTAAAAGTGCTACATTTCTTTAAATTTTTACTTCATCAAAAAGTGTTATTGAACTTTTTTGTAAGACCCCTGTTGATGGATATAGAACTCTGAAGGGAACTTTTGGTTTATTTAAACGAGAAATATATCAACATTTTGTATTTTTGGAAATATTGTTTTTTGACCATTTTATTTTTTAATTTTTAATTTTTTTATTGAAGAACTCCAGAACTCTTACGTAACCAGAGCATAATGCAATAAAAAGTCAATTATTTAAAAAGTGGGAGGCTAGCTATTTTTTTAAAACCCGGTTTTTGGTGATATTAGCCGGACCTATTTTTAAAAATGATCAGAAACTCTAGAACTATGTTTAAACTACACATGACTCAAAAAAAAGTTCACTTTTGCAAAAGTGGGGAGGAGCATGAAGTTAGCCCCCTCCAACTTTCAAAAAGTCACTTTTCAATGCTTTAATTATCAGAACTATTGCTAAAACATATAAAGAACTCAAGAACAATTGAAGAGGCACCCAGAACTCTAAAAATATATTAATTTTTCAATAATAGGGGTACAACTCCACAGGGATAAATTCTTCGTTGGATAATTCTCTACAGGCCCCTATACTTTCCCGTCACATTTTTTCAAACCCTAAAAAATTATTCTAAATACTAAAAAAAGTGATTTTTCCCCATGAATTTTACATGGGAAACTTCAATTCAAAACGGGCATCTGTCAAAATGAAAAAATGAAAAAGTAAAAATTAGGGAATTTCTTTTTTGGATTTGTAATAAAATTGGGGGGATCGTTGCCCTTTAGCATGCAAAAAAATTTTTCCATGCATTTTTGGACCACCCTAATAAGCATAGCTAACTTCCGAGTCGAAATTGTTCACGTATTGGGGTTTCATGAAAGTGTATGAAAAAAACTTACGCGGGTCATATTTGAAAAATAAGTGTTTATTCAGATTCTATTGCTAATCGTGAAAACACATGTTGAGTTTCAACTCGGTGTACCTCATGTTAACGATTCTGGATAAAACGTACAAAAAAGTTGTTTTTTTTTCTTATAAGAAATATCTGTTACACTTCATGAGGCTTGCGCCACAAATAAAATATTTTTAAACGCATTTCAT
>NC_046661.1:69901521-69925070 GCF_010883055.1 Belonocnema kinseyi | reverse complement strand
AAAATGTTGAATTATAAAATGAAAAAAAAATTATATTATTTTAAGCAATTAGAAAACTTTAGTTATACATAAAAAATTGTTCTAAAACCTTTTTAAATATACTCTTGAAAATGAAAAAAAATCATTAAACAATTTTTCAGGAATCTATTGCTAATTTTTTTTATTTTCTTGGGACTTAATTTTATCTGCAATTTTTTGAAAATCGAGAAAAATAAAAAAATTACTACAAAATCTTCCATATTTTATTTTGAAAATTTAAACAAATTTAATATTTTTCAAAATGATTTTTTAACAAGAAATTAATTTTTAGTTTTCCTGGAAATTTGGATAAAATTGTTGTATTCTTTTGAAGCTTTTCAAAAGACTTAGAAAGCTTCTAAATATTGTGTTCAGAATCTTCTAAAATCTACGTTTTTTTTTAAATTTTTTTAAATTGTTTCATTCTTTAAATTATTTTGCAATCTTTTCAAAACTTTTAAATATATCTTATACATACTCAAATTTTTTCCAAATTAATAATTGACTATATATTTTTCAGTTTCTAATGAAAATTACGTTTGGTTGAAAACTAATCTCTTCGTATGCAAATTCAACTGTTTGGTTAATACAATTTTTTGTTTAAAACTACATTTACGTGGTAGAAGACACATTGTTTTAATAAAAAATGCATTTATTTTGGTTGAAAGTGTGATTGAAAATTTCTATTTTATTCAGTTTAAAATAAATGTTTGAACTGCAAATATAACTATTCTATTTTTGCTTGATAATTTATCTATTTTTAGATGAAAATTTAATTATTTTGGTGGGTAAATCATATTTTTTTTTCAAAAATTAAACTTTTTGTTGAAAATTTACATAATTGGGTTAAAAACTATATACTGTTTTGCAGGAAATTCGTCTTTTTGGATTAAAAATTAACCATTACGGTTGAGACTTTGTTTCTTTATTGACTGAAAAAAATGTTTTGGTAAAAAATTCAACTTTTTTTAGAAACATCCATTTTTATTTGGATTTAAAATTAGTCTGTTTTGGTTAAGGCTTAAGTTACGAATAAGAAAACGAAAAGTGTCTGTAGAAAAACGTCTGGATCCGGTAATATGAAAAATGTTATTTTTTAAAAGAAGCATAATTATTTACAAAATTTGCCCAGTGAAAAATTATTTAAGGGTAATATTGAGAAATCGAATTGTTTGAGGAATAGAGTTCAAGATTAAATATTTTGTGAAAGTTCATTAATTTGGATGACATTTTTTTTCTTTCTTGACTGAAAAATTTTTACTTATTGAAAATTCGTCTTTTTGGTAAGAAAATCAAAATTATGGGTTAAAAGTTGAACTACTTTGTTAAAATCTTTATTTGGTTGGAGGTTCATTATTGGTATTTAAAATACTAACTACGGTTTTCGGGTACGAGTTTGTAATTATATCAGCCAGGGGGCACTAGGCTATATTTCCGATTTTTTTTATAGTTGTCGCTGCAGTCACTTAGGTGCTCAGTGAAACCTACCGCTTCACCTTTCGCGGAATGTGCTTTCCATTTGCGTGTGATATGGGTCGCATCTAAGTATGGGTAATGCACGGCGAGAACCGGTTCTCGGTTCTATAGTTCCAACGATTCTGAAGAATCTTAGAACCGAAAGAGGGAACCAGTTCTTCGATTTCGGTTCCATTATTCTCCCACTCCTCAAAATGCCCGTGTTTATTCAAAAATTTTACTATGCTATACTATATATTATTCTATATATTTTCAGTAACCATAGAAGGTAAAATACCTTATTCAATAATAAATAAAATCACCTTAAAAATAAAATACCTTATAAATACCTTATTTAGTAAATAAATACAAAATGCTATTAATTTATAAATGTTTGATTACAAATCGTCTTTAAATTACAAATTCACAAATATCTTACTTGCCTCTCCACGTTTCGAAGTCAATGGACGCCAAGAAAAGCAGCATATTTAAAATGCCCTGGAAGTTAGATCCGCAAACTTATTTTTTACAAAAAATTAAAGTTGTGCTAAATTGTGCTCGAATTGTGCTCACTTGTGGCGTAAATGGTTTTTATGAAAAATCAAAAATTACGGGCACAACTTTTGAAAAACTTTTTTTTTCCTTTTGTACCAGGCAGCTCGAAGTATACACAATTTTTTGCAAGGAAGAAAAATTCCAAAAACCTAACCATTAAAAAACAAAACCCAAAAAAATTTATTATTTTGAAACATTTCGAAAAACTAACAGGTGTGATACGTTGTGCTCGATAAATGCAGTGTTTATTTCCTCCAACAAAATTACGTGAGATCAACAGTTCTCATATTAAAACTCAAAATTGAAAACTCAAAAAACATATAAGATCCAAAAATAACTAAATTTAGAAAAACTAAAACGTGTGCTCAATTGTGCTCGACAAACGCTGTCTTTATTCCCTCTAACAAAATTTCGTGAGATAAGCCGTTCTCATATGAAAACTCAAAATATAAACTCAAAAAACATCAAGAATCCAAAACTAGTCAAACTTCGAAAAAATAAAACTTGTGCTGAGTTTTTCTCGACAAATGCAGTCTTTATTCCCTCTAACAACATTACCTCAGATCAACCGTTCTCATATGAAAACTCAAACTGTACCTAAAACACAAAAAAACATAAAAGATCCAAAAAGAACTAAATTTCGAAAAACTTAAACTGGTGCTGAGTTGTGCTTGAAATTTTTTTCTTTATTCCCTCTAACAAAATTAAGTGAGATCAACCGTTATCATATGAAAATTTAAAATGTACATAAAACTTAAAAAACATAATACATCTTAAAGTAGCCAAGTTACGGAAATTCTATTATGTGAATGTGTGTGTTATTTTTGGATCTTTATGTTTTTTGAGCTTTAGGCACATTTTGAGTTTTTTTATGATAACGGTTGATCTTACGTAATTTCGCTAGAAGGAATAAAGACAGCATTTGCAAAGCAAAACTCAGCACAAGTTTTATTTTTTCGAAATTTGAGTATTTTTTGAACTTTTGATGTTTTTGAGTTTACATTTGATATTTGTATATGAGAACTGTTGATCTCACGTTATTTTGTCAGAGGGAATAAAGACTGATTTATCGAGCACAACTTAGCACAAGTGGTAGTTTTTCGAAAATTTGGCTATTTTAGTATCTTTCATGTTTTTATAGTTTTACATTTTGAATTTTAAGATGAGAACTGTTGATCTCACGTAATTTGTTCGAGATAATAAAGACAGCATTTGTCGAGCACAACTTAGCACAAGTAGTAGTTTTTCGAAAATTTTAAAAATAATAAATTTATTTGGTTTTCGGTTTTTGTTTTTAACGGTTATTATTATTATTATTATTATTATTATTACACCATTAAGAAAGGGAGTAATGTGAGGAAGGAATGTAAAATTTTTAGATTGATCTAGACTTCTCGTGATATTTATTTAAATAACGCGTTCGTTCAGCGACACTGCTCCGTCCCAGGTTGCTGATAAATCTCTCTATCAATCACTCCAAGTGAAGATCCATACAAAGTGGTCGTGTGAGGTTCTCCACTTGGATCCATTAGTATCCAAGGTCTTTTGTTTCAGGCGTCATTCGCTGTACTGATACTCTTTTTATTAATTATTAGTCGCCATATTTTTCTGTCCTGACATACTACTCTAGCGTCTTTTATGTCCATGCATTTTTTCATGCAGGCTCTCGTGTTTCTGAGGCCTCTTATATCTCTTCTAAATAGGGTCTCATTCACACATTCTGAACATTCTTTCCACGGTCTGCCTCTCGGCATGCTGCCATTTACTTTACGTTGATAGACTTGTTTCGTTAGTCGTTCATTTCGCATTCTCTCAACATGCCCGAACCATCTTAACCGACTTCTTTCCCACGTGTCTGCTAACGTCTCTGCTGCACCACGTTCTTTGAGAATTATTCGGTTTTTGACATTTTTCTTTCTTGCACAAAATTGTGTATACTTCAAGCCGTCTAGCACAAACTTTCTTTTTGCTCCAGTAAGAGGTTGCGGATCTAGCAAAAAAAAACGTTTTTCAAAAATTTTGCCTGTAATTTTTGATTTTTCAAAAAACCATTTGCGACACAAATGAGCACAAGTCTACCGCAATTTAGCCCAACTTTAATTTTTTCGAAAAAATAAGTTTGCGGATCTAACTTCCGGGACATATATTTAAATGTTTGCTAGAAAGCCTGTTCCTTAGTTTAGTAATGATTTGTCCCGCTTTAGAGAAGAGCCTTTTTTAAGGGACTGACGTTATCAGGATTGGCAGATAGATCATCGCTATTTTATAGAGGTGAAGATAGAAATTCTTCATGATTATCCAGTCCTCAAATGAATTAACCGAGCGCGGGGAAACGGGACATCTGAGATAATGTCTGATCTTAATGTCAATTGCTTCGGAAGTTGCATTTAGACTCTACAGTCACATGTAACCTGGTCGACCTGAGGAACCGAAAGGACCATCTACAAAGCACCCTTAAAGATCCTACTGAGTCCCCCTTCGATTCCTTCTTTAAAGACTCAAAAAAAAAAAAAACAGCAAGATCAACTTTGAAATTGTTGAAATTCGGATTGTATGTTAAAATTTCCATTAGAAACTCACAGAGTAATCGCAACAATTTTTTTGCAGCGTTAAAAATATAAAAAAATGTCATTAACTTCTGCTAAAGGTGACTTCAAGCGCATCCATAATATCTTAAGTAGAATGTTGTGCACGAAGTTTAAAAATAAAATTCTCTCTCACTTGGATCGCAGCGTTGCTGTCTAAGGTTTCCACTAGGTGGCGCTAGCATCCACACAAAATTCTCACAGTTAGCGATGGACCGCTTATTAACTGCTACTAAAAGGCGATGCACGCGAAGCCGCCTTCGGCCCAGGTAAATGACAGGTGTTTTATTTTTTAAAGTTTTTAACGCTGCAAGAAAAAGTATTGCCATTACTCCGTGAATTTCTAATGCAAATTTTAACGTAGAATACGAATTTTAACAATTTAAAAGTTGATCTTGCTGTTTTCTTTAGTTTTTTTAAAGGAACCGAAGGGGGACTCGATGGGATCTTTAAGGGTACTTTGTAGAGGCTCCTTTCGGTTTCTTTGGTCCGCCAGGGTATATATGATGCTCGTCCGACTCCATTGTTCCATCGGGCGTATTTAGTAGTCACGCATCAGTTTTGTACAGAGAGGAAAAGAGAACTGAAGAACCGCTTGGAGAGCCAGTTCCAGAACCGACTTTCGACTATTAAGGGCCGGTTCAGAACAATTGAGATTCGGAAAGATCTGAAGAATATAAATCACGAGAGCTCGCGGAAGCCTTAGAAACCACGCCGAGTGAATTCGAAAGGATTTCAGAAGTGAGAAGCCGCTCGGGAAACCTGGTTGCACAAAATTTAATAAATTGTTATTAAAATTTAGAACACATATTGATCTGAATTTTGATGCACGCAGGCCTGGCGAGAATATTTATCTGGCCTGCTCATGATTTTTTCTATATAGAAAGGTGTTATTTTAGAGGGTTCAAGTTAGTTGCACTTTACTTAAATTAAGGGCATGCTCTTTGTGACCACTTGACCAAACTAGTTCCCGGTGATGAGCTTTTTTTTTATGTTCACAGTATCCACACGGATTGAGATATCGTGTTTAAAATTTGACAGATTAAATAAAAAGAAATAAAGAACGTTTGTATACATCAATATGTTTATAGTTTTAAAGAAAGTTTATTTATAAATCGATGAAATAGAATATTGCCATTCGAGTTATCGCACTTTGCAGATAATTTTTGATTTAATGCATTTTGGATTTTTTGGTTCGCGAATATTGAGCACTGACATCAATTTTGGACTAAATCGTCTAAACCTTTAAAAAAATTAATGTAAGCAATAAAATTTGCACATTCGTTGAAAATAAAAAAATAAGTATCTGCACACACGTAACCTATCATTGTTTTTGGAGCATTTTTAGCGATTTCTAGCGGAGAACAAAAGAAACTTCGAAAGACGATAAACTCGAGATCACGTGACTAAGTTTGTCCATGACATTTTTGTGTAGAACGATTTTCATTTTATTGGTCCTAAAAATAAAAAATAAATATTAAATTGAAAACATAGCAACACCAGAAATGTGATCAAATTTACTCTTCAAAGGTTTCCAGCCAACTTCAATGATTCTTGACGTTTTATTTTTGACGTTGAATCGATCAGCTGATAACTATTGTTGACAGTGAACCAACCGGCGGGGCTCAGCGTCGGGCTCTCCTTGTCTTTCGCCCCCGGGCGAAATTTTATTATTATTGGTTTGGTATAACTTAGAATTATTTCACACCAGTACAAAAAATCCACAAAAGAAAATGTAACCATTAGAAAATTTAAATTGTTTTCTGGTTTTCAAGTATCACATTCTAAGATGTTCCTCGATTTTTTTAAATCGAGGCATCTACTTTATCGGCTTTAAAAGTATTTTTCACATTCGTATAGTATTTCACTAGAAAACTTTCTTCGTAATTATAAATATTTTGATATATACAATCGTTCCTTAGTCCTTTCGGTATAACTTCCTAAATCCTGAACATGATATCTCAATCCGTGTGGACGTAGTGAGGGCCGAAAAAAAATAAAAATCATTTCATTCTCTACACAAAAATTTCATGAACGAACTTAGTCACGTGATATCAACTTTATCGACGTTCAAAGTTTTTTTTTTCTCCGCTAAAAATCGCTAAAAATGCCAGAAAAATAATGATAGGTTACGTATATGCAGATACTTATTTGTTGATTTGCAACGAATGTGAAAATTTTATTGCTTCCATTAATTTTTTTAGGATTTAGACGATTTAGTCCACAATTGGTGTCAGTTCTCAATATACGCGAAACAAAAAATCCGAAATGCATCAAACCAAAAATTATCTGCAAAGTGCTATAACTCGAATGGTAATATCCTATTGGATCGATTTATAAATAAACTTTCTTTAAAACTACAAACATATTGATGTATACAAATGTTCTTTAGTGCTTTTTTTTAACCTGTCAAATTTTAAACACGATATCTCAATCCGTGTGGAGACAGTGAACACAAAAAAATGCTCATTTCCGGGGTCTAGTTTGGTCACGTGGTCACGAAGAGCATGCCCTTAAGATGAAAAGATTATGCCCATATATAGCGGAATGTGGATAACAGCCGGTCTAGAAAAATATTTTGTTAATTTAGTAATGAGTTTTCGCTGTATAGGGGGTGTTTTTAAGAGGTTAAAGTTGGTTGCACAACAGAGTTGTACGAAAAGTTTCGTTTTACAAATCAGATTCTTCTGGTGTTGCACCAATTCTCATGTCTGTTGCAGGTATTCTGCGCTCATTAATGGGCGCCAAACATTCAAAATTAGTATTTAGCGACACAAAAATTACCCTAATATCGACTTTTACACATACTAAACAGCATTTTTGTATTCATATTTTCCCTGATAGAGAAGCGATTAACACGCGATCATCACAACTTTTGTATCATTTCTTGGATAAGTTTCACCATAAATCTCACCATACAATTTTTCCGTCCAGGAACATCATCATAATCTATTTATCCCTTTAAACTAAATACGCAGTCTAACATGTAACCGTTGGTGTATAATTTATGTGAAAACTTTGTTACAAAATACAATTGCAGTAATAATTTTCGACGAACTAAACACACTATCATTTATTTCTACAAAAAATAATAGATTGGAGTATTTGTTAAAATTGTTTTCTAACAACTAGATTAATTATGTTTCAAATTAATTATATTTTTGAATGCCCCAGAAATTATTTAAGACGTTTTGTAATAATTAGTAGCTTCACCTGATTGAAAAAATTATCTGCAAAATTTACATTTTTGCCACATTGCGTTCTAATAAATAAATACATTTAAAGTTTAAATTTAAAAATCTTTCTTCCCAATATTTCCTTAAAACATGATAATCTTATGTTTAAAAAAATGATAAATTGAATGAATACTTAGGGATATAGACTTTTATGTGTGATAAATTCCTGATCTGATCCACTTTTTGGAGTACACTGTAAAACAAATTTCTGGTAATTTTACCACTTTCAGAGCATGTCCGATTATTACTTACTCTCAAAGTAACAATTTCACTGACAATAACAAATATTCACTTTCAGCATGTAATTTAACATTTAAGTTATGTAAGTTTCCAGACAGATTCTGTAAAATTACAAATGCATTATGAATTTTGGGTGATGTTATTCTAACCAAAAATATTGGTGTTTTTATTCAAAATGGTAACTTCAGCATCTCCATGAGAAAAGTGAATAATGGTAAATTGACTAGAAATGGTAAATTTCCCTTTCAAATAAGGAATACAGAAGAAAGCAGTGTTTCAAATAAAAGAATTATTGGTTAATACTTTTTATCAATTTTGCAAATAAATTTTTCCATAACTCATACCGTTCTGAATAATTTTACAAATAATTTTAATTTTAGCATTTTTTCATTATTCTCCGAAACTTTGAAACTTCACAATTACTTGTACTTATACTGCGTTCAAAGCTGTGCAAGTACGCCGTGTTATAAATTACCAAATTAAAAGACGTGAGATTACGTTGGAAAAAGGATTTTTTAACAGTTTCTGTACTTTTACCAGCTTCCACAAATTCAACAATCTGAAAGTAGTTTCATTTATTACACACTCTGAAAGTCACAGATTCACAAGCAGAAACTATACCTATGCAACGCCTTGCTATATTGTCAGTCTAAAAGTAGCAAAGTTACAAGATTGATTGCAACTTCTAGCATGCAAGTGGTACCCACCCTATAATCAAAGTAGTAAAATTTCACCAATTTGTAGTTGGTAATTTTACCATTGTAAGTGGTAGAATTTTGTTATTTTGTACAGTGTAGCGTTACCAGCGGCGGAACAGTTATCTTTGCAAACAACATCGCTATTTGTTACCAATTTTTATTTATTTTTAATTTCATTTATATAACTTAATTCAAAAAAAATTTAGGCTTCACAATCGGGGTGTGGTTGGCTTAAAATGCATTCAAAGCAATGCCGAACAATTTCTCCTACGGTCGAATCTACTACACTTTAAAACCAGTCGAATGTCGTGCTTGCCATATTTAAAATCATTTTAATCCCTTTAAATATACACATCTTTACCTTGTAACTAGTTATCCATTTATACAATCCGATGGAGCTGATTCTCATTGAAAAGATGACTCCATAGCGAGGAGAAATTTTTTTTCAAACTTGACTCTAGGGTGGGAAGTAATGGAATTGGCAATGTACTAAGGAAGCAAGCAATATTTCAATGTACATTAAGGTGTATCAAATAACAAAAATATATTTTCCTTTAAAATAGTGATAAAGGTTGCTAGTGAGTGCAAAATGCCTCCCTCCAAAAAAGAAGAAGAATAGGACCAAAAAATTTTTTGTACGATCAGGATACATGGGGAAACTTGCACACAGCATCAACATGTGTGCATGTGCAGTATGAACCAAATAAAAACGTATTTTACATTCTTCCATTAAACTAAAAGTCATGAGCATTGTTAAAAAGTACATGAAGAAGCATATTTCTTGTCCAATCTAACATATACAGATATAAGACCGCATAAAACATTCTCACACATTGATGTTAAGGTTGTAAAACCAAAAGAAACTATAATTTTATCCTATTTTTATATCCTTCTTGCAATTCCATAAGTTTTTCACCTTCATCTGTACATTATAATCATGTTAGAGTGTATTTGAAATATGATTTCTTTTGAGAAAAACTGGAGTACGGTTGTAAGGTTTAAACTGGGAAGTTCAACATTAATTTACATTGTAGTTGTGGGGTGGGATTTGGTTACATAGGGAAAGTGAGGCTAGGTTTGCGAGGGAGCGGGCTAGTTTTGTGGTCAGGAATTTGGGCCTTATGTTAGACAGGGGTGGTACTCGTAGTGCCAGGGGAGGTTAAGGATGAAAAAAGGTGTCTGCAGGGGCTGTGAGCGGTGAAATGGTGCAAAGAAATGGAAATTTTATGGCGGTAAGCCCTAACGCAGAATATCGCACGTTGAGGTTATTGGCCGAAGTGGTCCTTATATACTAACCAAGAAAATTCTCACCGCTTGTGAGAAACGACCAGTGCCGTACCCAACATTTGTGGTGGACCGAGTTATATTTAATTTTCTTACTTGAACCTCAGATATTTTTGTGTCGTTTGTGACTGATATATTGTTCAAATGATATGTCTGAACTTAGAAGAAATAAGATTCAAACATTCGAAAAATTTTTACACTTGAAAACTAGATTTACAAACAATTTTACAATTTTAAATTATTAGGACTTATTTGTTCAAAGTTCACATCTTGGCAGGGTCAAGGAAAAAATTGCACAGTAAAAAAAATTAAATATGTTAGACAGTTTATAAACCCAGGAAAATGTTATTATATTCACTTTTTTCCTAATAATTCTAAAATAGAGGTAAAAAATATTTAAGCTTTGTATTAAATATTTGATGTAGAAATTTTTTATTTTTCACCATATCACTCAAAGCCAAAGATACAAAAATTATAAGAAAATGTTAAAAAAATGTAAGTTGAAAAATCCCAACATATATGCGTTGATTAAAAATAGTACAACAATCACTGAAGTAAATACTAACAGGATTGAAAAGTAAATCTTAGAAAAAACTTCTGATTTAAGATTTGCCATAACAAGCTAGAATTCAGGTTTAAGTTTGGCTTAGTTAAAGATTTTAGTTTCTAGATGTTTCATAAAGACATTGCCTATTACAGGTCAGATTGGGGACCCCATTGCTGCCCCTGAGTTTTGTTCGTAGAATTGATTATTGAACGATAAGTAAGTATTATTGATACATTGTTCTATCAAAGGTACAAGCTCGGAAGGGAAGTTTGTGAAAGATCTAATAATATCAATTGTATCCGAGATTGGAACTTTCGTAAAAAGAGATACTATGTCGAAACTCACTATGATGTCTTGGGGTTGAATGTGAATGTATTGTATCATTTTAATAAAGTCAAATGAGTTTTGGACGTGAGTGATGAAGTTTCCTGTAAAAGGATTTAGTTTTGCAACGAAGAAACATGCTAGGTTGTAAGTTGGTGAGTTTATTACGCTGACGATCGGTCTGAGTGGAATGTTTTCCTTGTGGATTTCTGGGAGCCCGTAAAGTTTTGGAGAGATGGGATTAGTGGGTATTAAGTTAGATATTGTTTGGCTGTCAAGATTAGAGTCTTTGAGAAGAGTCTTTCTTTTACTGACTATTGTTTTTGTGGGGTCCTTTTTAAGTTTTTTATGTATCGTCAGTTAGAAGGTCCATGATCTTGTTGTTATAGTCTTCTTTATTCATTATTACTGTTGTGTTGCCTTTGTCTTGCGGTAATATTATAATATCTTCATTTTGGTTGAGCTCTTTAATTGCGGTTTTTCCTGTTTTGTTAAGTTTGAGGATGGAACTTGAGCTTGGCGTAAAATGTTGGCCGTCCTGCGTCGTATGTCATTCGCTTTTTCGGGTGAAAGGGTATATATTGTTGATTCTAAATTGCTGATTATTTCTTCTTTTGCGATTTTTCATTAAGCTACATCGAAATTATGTCCTTTAGATAAGGCTGAAATTATTTCATTATTGAGAGGGTGGTCAGAGATGTTTTTTACTGTATTTGTCAGTTGAGTTTGCTTTACTGGAAGTAATTTGTCGAATTTTGTTTTTTGTTTTTGGGTGAAAAGCTCTTTAATCCATTGGGATTGGTCAAACAATATGTGGTTCAATGGGAACCAAATGTCAAATCTGAGGGTATTTGATAGGAAAAGGTGAAGTTTTCATATTTTTTTAGAGGTAGTGTGAAAAAGAAATTTGGTATTCTGTATTCTTTCTTTAACGAGAAGCAAACTTGTGTTATGCAGAATCGATTTGGATTTAGATGTTCCCAAATTATTTTTCAGTTGTAAGAATTTTGGGACCATTTTTTTGTCTCTGCACCGTTTTAGAAAAGCTAAGGATGTTAGTAGCTTACCTTGAGAAGTTCTGAGCTTACTAAAGGTGTTGGTTTTAGTAAGAATACTCTCCCCGTAGAGTTCCTTGATAGTAGATTTTATGCTTTCACGATGATTCATTTGGATAAAAAGAGATATTTCGGGTTTCACTCGTGTAAAAAACTACGAATTGTTTGCCGACGTTTCGTAAACATTGGAGTTCACATCTTCAAGGCTGACCTGAAACTCAGGTATCAGATCATGATGTACTTAGGTATACTTTCTACGATGTCTGCGATTGGCCAGAGCGCCCCACAGTGGGGACTGGTCGAACATGATTGTAAAGCAAACTCAACTGACAAATACAGTAAAAAAACATCTCTGACCACCCTTTCTACAAATGAAGTGATTTCAGCCTTATATAAAGGACATAATTCTGCTTTAGCTCCATCAAAAATCCCAAAAGAAGAAATAATCAGCAATTTAGAATCCACAATATATACCCCTTCACCCGAAAAAGCGAATGACATACGACGCAGGACGGCCAACATTTTACGCCAAGCTCAAGTTTCATCCTCAAACTTAACAAAACAGGAAAAAACCGCAATTAAAGAGCTCAATCAAAATAAAGATATTATAATATTACCCGCAGACAAAGGCAACACAACAGTAATAATGAATAAAGAATACTATAACAACAAAATCATGGACCTTATAACTGACGATACATAAAAAAACTTAAAAAGGACCCCACAAAAACAATAGTCAGTAAAACAAAGACTCTTCTCAAAGACTCTAAACTTGACAACCAAACAATATCTAACCTAATACCTACTAATCAAATCTCTTCAAAACTTTACGGGCTTCCAAAAATCCACAAGGAAAACATTCCACTCAGACCGATCGTCAGCGCAATAAACTCACCAACTTACAACCTAGCACGTTTCCTCGCTGCAAAACTAATCCTTTTACAGGAAACTCCATCACTCACGTCCAAAACTCATTTGAATTTATTAAAAACATACAACAGATTCACATTCAACCCCAAGATATCATAGTGAGTTTCGAAATAGTGTCTCTTTTTACGAAAGTACCAATCTCGGATACAATTGATATTATTAAATCTTTCACAAACTTCCCTTCCGAGCTTGTGCCTTTGATAGAACAATGTATCAATAATACTTACTTCTCGTTCAATAACCAATTCTACGAATAAACCTCAGGGGCAGCAATGGGATCCCCAATATCACTTGTAATAGCCAATGTCTTTATGGAACACCTAGAAACTAAAATCTTCAACCAAGCCAAACTTAAACCAGAATTCTGGTTTCGTTACGTTGATGACACATTTGTCATCTGGCGACATGGACGAGATGAACTAAATAAGTTTTTCGATTTTATCAATCAATTACATCCTAATATCCAGTTCACGATGGAAATAGAACCTGATAACACATTAGGACATGAAGTTTACAGAAAACCCACGCACACAAACAGATACCTACATGCCTCCTCCCACCATCACCCATCTCAAAAACAATCGTTCATCAACTCACTTGCATACAGAGCCGTCTCCATAACAGACAAAGATAACTTACAAAAGGAATTACGAAACGTTAAAGAAATCCTAGTTCAGAACGATTACACAAACAAACAAATTGTTAAAGCAATAAGAAAACACACTCAAAAAAGCAATTCAACACAACCTGTGAAAGAAAGAGAGAGAAAAATGACCACCACCCTACCCTACATCCAAGGTGTTACAGAACAAATAGGAAGAATTCTCAACAAACACAACATCCAAACCATATTTAAACCACCTGCGAAAATAGGACAACTACTAAATAACCCTTAAGATCTTGTGGCAAACTCTATATTGGAGAAACCGGGAGAGCGGTGATCCAACGTATGAAGGAACATGAAAGTAAAGTCAGGCTAAAACATTTCACGCAATCAGCACTAGCTGAACATCATATCGAAACAGGACATAACATTTTATTTGATGAAACAACAGTCATTACAAAAACACAAAAAGATTTCCAAGAAAATATAGAGAAGCAATCGAAATCTTAAAACACCCTAATAGCATCAATAGGGACAATGGATATAATACAAATCCGATTTGGCTTTCCGTTCTCCCGAATTTAAAAAAAAAACACTTGATTGGCCAATCAAGTTCGACCAGTCCCCACGTTGGGGCGCTCTGGCCAATCACAGACATCGTAGAAAGTATACCTAAGAACATCATGACCTGATACCTCAGATTCAGGGCAGCCCTGAAGATGTGAACTGCAATGTTTACGAAACGTCGGCAAACAATTCGTAGTTTTTTACACGAGTGAAACCAGAAATATCTCTTTTTATCAAATATATACTTTAATGTTTACGATAATAATTTTGCGAGAAAGTAATTTTTTCTACCTTCTTGAATTTTGCATTTTTTATCCTAAAACTAATAATTTCAAAATGTCGTAGCCGCTGGATTAAGAAATGTACAGGATTTTTTAAAACCCGGAAACCCGGAAAACCGGCACTTGTTTTCCAAGTGCTCGTTCCATGACAGCTTCTTATCCAGAATCACTCCTAGATATTTGGCTTGCCCTTTAATTTCAACTTTTGTTCCCAAAGTTTCAATATACCCGTAGTTCCCTACTTAAACCTTCTGGTGAACACAACTGCATCCGTCTTAATCGGATTGACTGATAGTCCAGTCCCCTTACACCATGAATCAACTATTCCTAGTGCTTGCTGTATTACTCCGAAGAGCGCATCCAGATTTTGGCCGCGCACGATAACTAGTATATCGTCTGCATAGCATATGACCTGGAAGCCCTGACTCGTTAGTAGATGAAGCAATTCATCCACTACCAGGCACCACAGCAAGGGAGGTAGAACGCCACCCTGCGGACATCTCGAGTCTACGGTTCCACATAAAGTGGTGTCACCCTTGGTCGTGTTTAGATTCCTATTGGCCAACATGTGGCAGATCCATTCCACGACTGCAATAGGCACCCCATGTCCGATCATAGCCGTCCTAATCACCTCTCCAGATGTGTAGTTAAAGGCTGCTCCGATGTCCATGAAGGTTCCAATCGCGAGACCTTTCTGCTTTAGTTGTCCTTCAATAAGGTCAACTGCAATGCTCAGGGCCGTCTCGGAAGACTGACCAGTCCTATAGGCGTGTTGTTGCTTGTGAAGAGGACTACTTGACAAGACCTTATCGCGGATATATCTGTTAACGAGTCTTTCGACTGTTTTTAGTAAGAAAGATGCGAGGCTAATGGGTCGGAAATCCTTGGGTGAACTATAACCGATCCCGCCAGCCTTCGGAATGAAGACTGCTCTCGCACCCCTCCATGCCGCCGGAACATAATCCAATGTCAGACTAGCCCTAGCAAGTCTCAACAAACGCCCAATGATGGTCTAACCATCTCTCTGTGCCAGAACTGGCACTTCTGAACCTCTCTCTGGTTTGCCTGCGAAGCTCTTCGAGTTTCGAGTTCCACCAGTGTGTCTCTGCAGCCTTTCGAACTTTCGAAGGCCAAAAATTACTTTCATAAGTGGATTTGATGGCTTCCTTAAAAAACTCAGCTGCCATCTCCAGGGTATCCACGTCTCTAATTGACCTGCGTACAGGGAGAGATGTCAATGACTTCCTCCCTGACCGAATTACGAAACGTCGGGGTATTCCCCGTATTAAGAATATCTAAATCTGTAGTAATTAGGTATTCCAATAGGTTCTTACCACTCGAGTTGACGCCTGTGCTACCCCACAGGGTATGGTGGTAGTTAATATCGCACCCCAACAGAACAGGGAGACCCCTTACCTTGTAGTATTCCACCAGTGTACGTACCTCGACTGGTGGATTGATATTGCTGTCATATACAAAGTAAGCCGATCCCATGAAAATCCTTCCTATTGCTTTAAGATCCGTGACTATCACCATCAGGTCTCTGGAACACAGCTCAAGCAGCGGGACAACGTTGACACCCTTCGCCTGTATGCATGCCCTTGGATTGACCGCCTTAGGGGTCTTTTTGTGATTTTGCGTGTTCCATTTTGGTTCCCACGAGTAGCTAGGGAAATAAAAGGTCCACCCCTGCAAAGCCCCGCATGGAATGATAAGACTAATTACTCGGGGAGGTCGTCGGGTAGCTCGAGAGGCCGTTAATACACCTTCGTAACCCCTAGGTGCCAAAGAGCCACGGACACGATCACTCTACACCCATGGCTTAGGAGGGTGGTCACATTGAGTGAAAAACTCAATGTATACCCGTTCGCAGGCCACCATACAAACAGAGGGCTGTTTCTTGGTTGCAGTGCGGGCCACAGGTCATTCCCGTGCCGACTCCAGAGATTGGAGATAGGTCCGGGAGGGACCTCGACCCACGGATCCAGGAAGCCCGTATTATCTAGGCTCTTTCACCTTCCTTTCATACTACAATTATGCATGCCAAGAGAGCCCGTTTATAGGGATTCTTTCCAAAACACCCAGGAGTGCTCGTTTATAGGGGTCCTTTCATCCATATCCATACTCATGCAGTTCGAGGTCCGTTAGACCCCTATGTCCAACACCCTTAAGCCTACCCATCAACTACAAAGTCTTACGGTCCCTAGGGGAGGATGTTTAGTATAGCAGGATCCATTTTAAATGTACAAATATTTCTGTCTATATTTATGGGCTTTGTAAAAGAAATATATTTGTGTTTAATAAAAGAAAATTTAGTTTAGAGATTAATATAAAAATTATTGTTATTTCGTTCGAACTGAAATATATTTTCCAGTTTCGAAAATATTTTTAATACAGAAAAATTTAACTTTTGGGAATTTAAAATGATTTTTAGAAAGTAGCGTATTCAGACACTGAATTGAGAAATTAGTTGAAACCAATTCCTGTACTTTCCAAAAGGTTTACGATTTGAAATGAAACAAATTTTGCATGGATAGCTCTTGTTCATACATTTATTTACATACGTACTTAACTCTATTATATAAATCGGTTTATTCTCCAGGAAGGTGAAAGGATACATTTTTCTATAGATTTTACATAAAATCCTATATGATTCGAGAACATTATATATGATTTAAAGCAGTTCCTCTAATTATAGCGAAAAAATTCCAGTAAATTAAATATAAATGTCAGAATTGTTTCATATTTACATAAAGCTATTAAAAAGATTTGCTATGTGCAACATAATCCGACACCGTACATTCAAAATTTTTATGATATTTAATAAGCATAAAAAATACATGTTTAAAGTAGAATTAAATTCTATATTTTGAATTTGATGCGAATTTTCTATAAACAGAGCTGACACACTTAAGTCGCTGTTAGTTAATTTTATGTTGAAAAAACGTTTTAATCACTTTTTAAAAATGAAAATAACACTTTAGTGAATTTTCTTTACAAAAATTTTAAACAAGAATCAAAGGATTAACTGCATTATTAAATTTAGTTCTACACCCATTTCATAGCTTTTGTTTTAATTCTTTCAAATCCCCTTCAAAACCCACTGGATTAAATGGATTTTATTCAAATTTTTTATTTTTTAAATTCAATTTGAAGACTTTTGAATTCACATTTATTTAAATTTGAAAACAGTTCTTGATCTAATCATCCTATCAATCGTATGTACATGTTACTGAAATCGTATAAATCAAATCTTTCCACAATTACTTCCATACATTACTGACAAAATTAAATCTTTATCTATTATGCGATAAATTTATTTTTACTAAACCAGTAAAATTGTTTATTTTGTGTAGTACGACACGAACACACTCTGACACAACTGTATTGTCGTACCGCAACTGTGTTGCGGTACACAAATGAGTAGCGCGCCATCACGTACGTGAATTTCAAAACACAGCAGAGTTGTGTATTTTTAAGCTCCCTATAACAGTGGTTCTTACAGTGCAAATGTAGTTTCTCTTCAACTCGTTCGTAATAATCATTTTGAACTTTTACGGCACTGACTTAAAAACTTATTATCATTTCTGTAATTATGACAGAACAGTTCGAAATTATTTATAGAATATTTATTGTTAATTCACCGAGTTTTTCTCATATCTCCTAGAACGTAAATAGTTCAGTAGTTCCTCCGGAACAAATTTTGTTCGTGTAGGTGAAAGCTACAGGAGGCAGTCAAAGTAAAGAGGACAGGAAGGGCTAGTGGGGAAAATATAACAGGCGTTAGGGATGGATTAGAGGAAGAAGTTCTTGGAGCGGCAGAAGGAGAGGACGTGCAAATGAGGGCTGTAAAGATAATAGGGGTAACGTATAAGTTTGTGACTGTGTACAATAAGGATGGGATGGAAAGGATTAAAGAAAGGGTGGAAAACTTGCTAGCAGACTGGATGGATGACAGAGGCTGGGCGGTAGCGAATGGCATGGTAACAGGGAATGGAGAGGGAGAATACACGTATGTGAGTAAAATGGGTGTATCGGTAATAGAGTATGTGACCATGAATATGCAAGTATGGGAGGAGATAGAGAAATTCGCAGTGGAAGGGAGGGTTGAATTAGAAAATCTGCCATTACGTTAGTGGATGGAGAAGGAGGCTAGCGAAAGGCAGGGTGGGGAAGAAGGGTCATTAGGGGAAAGGGTGTCATGGATGAGAGAGGCGATAGAGAAGTTTCAGGAGCAGTTGGGGAACGAAAGATTTGAGGGCGAGTTGGTGGACAAGATATGGGAGGATCTAAAGGAGAAAGTGAAAGGTTGTGTGCAAAAGAAGGTATTTAGGAAGAAAAAGAAAGGAATGGTGAAGCCGTGATGGAATAGGGAATGTACAATGATGAAAAGAAAGATGAAAAAGAAGTACAGGAAGTGGGAGGAAGGAACCTCGAAAAAGGAGGAGTAGGTTGAAATGAGGAAGGAGTTTAGGGTGATGTATAAGAAGAAAGAGCAGGAAAAGGAAAAAGACCTGGAAGAGAAGCTAAGGAATGTTAAAAAAGAAGGGGACGTGTGGAAGATAATTAATAGGTTTAGGAAACCTAGGATGGTGTTAAGTGAGAAGATGGAGAGCGACGAATGGAGAAAATTTTTTAAGGATTGATTTCAGGTGTCAAATATACGGAAGAGAGATGAGGGGATTAGAAGAAAGAGGGTGGTAGATTGAGAGAAGCTGAATGGCGAGAAAATTGACAAGCAGATAAGGAAGTTAAAAAAATCTAAGGCAGCATGGCTGGACGGGGTAGAGAACGAAGCGTAGCTGTTTGGCGCACAAGAGGTAAGGCAGAGGCTGAAGAGGGTAGTGAAAAAGGTATAGAGGGGGAGCTATTCCCAAGAGGGTGGAGGGATGGGTTGATCGTACCATTGTATAAGAAAGAGGATAGAAAGAGGCAAGAAAATTATAGAGCAATTACGCTATTGATTACTGCGTACAAAATATACGCGATGGTGTTAGCAGATAGGCTGCTGAAGGATGTTGAGGGGAAATGAATATTGCTGGAGACGCAGATGGGACAAGTCGACGATTCTGGTGTCCAGGAAAGGAGGTGGGAGAGATAAGGGAGGGCAGTGGAAGTGGAAGGAAAGCGGTACAGAAGGTGTAAGAGTTTGTGTACCTGGGCTTCCTATTTCGAGGGAATGGAAAGTGGATTGTCATATAAAAGAGAGGACGAGAAGGGCAAATGTGTCGATGAGGCAGGTGTGGGGGCTAGGAAAGAGGTTGCTAGAAAGGAGAGAAAGGAAGTCAGGAACTAATAACGAGAATGATATGTGGTTGCATGGAGAATTGTAATAGGTTCTGGCTTTATAGAGAGAAGAGAATATGTGAATTGTGCGGGATGGGGGATGCAAAAGTTGAGCACTGGTTGGAGGAATGTGAAGAGGTGGGTAGGAGTGGGATAAGCCTGGAAATATTGTTGCATGAAAGGGGAGACAAAAGGGCAGTAGCATGGGTGAAGGGAGTGTTGCGTAAGATGGACAAAAAGAAAAGAAAGAAGGAAGAGGAATGGAGAAAGAAAGATTGTAAATAGGAGACGAATTAGGTGTAAGAAAACAGTAAATATAACCCTGATTATTCAAACTAGTTGTACTTCACTCTAAAGTTGTCGAGCTCCTTGTGGAGTCCTGATTACCTTAACTTCACCGATGTTTTTTTAATATTGAAACAATCAATTTTGGTCGAAAAAACTAAGAGATCATCTTTTAAGTCGTTAAGTGAACCCAGCAATTTTGTTAGGTTATTAGGACGTATTGGTGAAGTTAAATTTACGCAGTGTGACTAATTAGGGTTAAAATCAATGCGAGAACATAACATAAATTTATACTAAGTTTAAACTCTCCCTAGGAAACGCGGGGTCTTGCATCTACTTTCGGAACGTTTTAAGAATTGTATGATACTAGGGTTAACAAATCCTTGAACGACCCGGTGCCCACAACTCCTCATTCGAGGTGGACTATCTTATCGAGGGATGAAAGGGGCTACTCACAAAATGTTAATAAAAGCAATGAAGGCTCCGATGCAGGACGCTTATCTAACCCACCGCCAAAAATAGGCATCTCCCCATTGCCTAGCCTACAAAGAGCGGTGTTGACTTGTGGCACCGATGACAACTATCTTGTTGCCACAGTGAAAGTACAGGTAACCGGCCACTCAGTAAGAAAGAAGAACCGTAGTCGTTTAGAGTGAAGGTAAGCCCACTCAGTGAGACTTAAAAACAGCAGGAAGTAAGGGGAGGTAGAACTCGAAAGACATTTCTGCTAAGGAGAAGTAGAAACAGCTAAAGGTTCTGGTAACATACGGCCACACTTTCGCGTAGATGGCCAACAACACCCTGGTAAGAATGATCATTGCGTCGATTACGTTCAAGAAGCGAAAAAAACTAGAAAACAAGGGGACGGAATGTCTCCTAAGGAACGGCAAAGCAATTGTAATAATTCCCGGCAATACGAAGATCCGTTGACTGTTCTAAAGCGCCGGAGATTCCAGAACCACACTTTATGAACCGATTCGTGAAAGATGAATTCCATCTTATAGCAAGCCAGTCCGCAGGTGAAGAACTAAATTCTTCTTATTGGTCTTGCCAGATTTTTAGTCAGATCCCTTGCGACTCTGGTTTACGAACCTTATCTAGAGGCGGGTAGTTTTACCTTCCAAGTGAACCATCTAGGCACTGCGAGAGAACCAGAAGCGTCCGGAAATACCGATAATAAGCCTATCAATGGTTGACATGGAAATCTGCATGATGCAGATAAATTTGTACTGCAGCAAAAACGCTTCTGTGGTTCTAAACAGGTGTATGTTAGTGGTGCAAATAGGGAGTGTCGGGCTCATAAGGCTAGCAGACGTATTTTCTACGAAGTCGCACTGACCGACAGCTGTTCGGCTGGCACCAAGAAAGTTAATATTAAGAAACTATTTACCAAAAATATTTACCCGAAACCCTCTCATCAGCATGGAAGGATGACACAGTTGCCTTTAGTCCTAAACCTGGGAAGGAAGAATACACTACCGATAAAGAATTCCGGTCGTTCAGATTGATGTTCTCCATCCTAAGGACACTGGAGAGACTGGTTAAGAAATAGATAAGGGATGAAGTGCTTGTAGGAAAGCTGCTTGTTGAAAACTGCGCTCCATGCTGTCGTGGCAATATTGGAGCATTAGCTGGGACCGGAAGGTATTGCTGTGAGCACAGGATGCTTTCAGCCACATCCCTCTAGAAATATGTCGTCATATGTCGTGAGGCTTTATATTGTAGCTTACCGGACCAGCTAAAAACCTGTACAGAAGTATGCTATGACGAAGACGACTTAGAACCAAAAAAAGTAAAGGCCTAATCAGGAGAAAAAAGCCGCGCGGATGTCACACGGGAGTGGCTTGGCACCCTTACTGTGGTGCATTGTAGTATACGGCCTCTCCCGCAGGCTAAATAATAAAGGGTATTATACCCAAGGATACGCTGATAACTTTGTAATTCTAGTCAGGGTGCTCATCTAAAAACGTTAATGTGTCTTACAAGGTCGGCGCTGCGTATTACAGACCTCTGTTGCGAGGGCTCAGAGCTCTGTTCAATCGTGTGAAGAAAGCTTGGTCATTTTCAGGGAAAAACACAAACTATTAAAACTTACCATCTCGCTGTCCTTAAGCTAAGGTTTGTGTACATGGCTTTGGTTCACTATTCACGAGTGACACTTAAAATGATGCAGAACAGATTGAGACAGTAATAACTGCCATGGTTTCTCACGCAATGGACTGTCTCGTAAGACCAAATAGATGGACATTGAGGGACTAAAAACACTAGTCTCCCAAGCAATATCAGCATACCACCAATTCTGCAAAGTTAAGTAAGAAAAGCTTATAAAATGCTTTAACTTTACCAAGACTTGCTGCGTATGTATCCCAAGCAGGTATATGTGAAAAAAGGAAATGGTAAGCCGCTCCTTTAAGGGGAAATCTAGTATAGATACGGCTCCAAAGAAGCGTGAGGGTCTGGATCATAAATATATGACAGAGCGGCATAGGGATACCGCTTGGGTGACATGAAACTGTTTTTCAGATGGAGATCCTGTTCGTTCTTAGCTGCGCTTAGAAATAACTAGGCGAAAAGGAGGCTGGTAGAAACATTACATATTATATTTTTGAAGAGCCAAGCGACATAAGCAGTAGTTGGGTAACCAGCTACAGCATCAGAGCTAGTTTGGGAATGCAAAATGGCATTAAACTATCTTAAAAATAAGAACAACGTGGCTCTCATATGTGTTCCCGTTTACACACGAACCGAGCACAAAGAATAGGTGGAACAGTCGTCAAAAGGCGGCGCAAAAACTGGGTATATAGGACCGGAACAGGTACTGAGGGTAGCGTCTTGCTGCTTTGGGTTTGTCACCAAAGGCTGGATCCGGACAAAGCACCGGGAATCAATAGGTCTGAGGTCAGCTACAGAATGCAAATAGTAGAGTGTGGCATAATAGGCTACATATCTTGAGCACCTTTGGTGCGTTCCAGGGGACCCCCCGGGTGCACTCAAGTGCACTCGGAGTCGTTCCACGATATTAGGTGAGTGTTGGGATTCACTCGGATGAACCGTTCAGTGATCACTCAAGTGAAGACTGGGGACACTCTACGCGTGACTATTTCACCCACTGATACTAGGTAGGTGGAAGTGAGTAAACAGTGGAATTGGTGGGCAGAAGTGGCGGAAAACGCAAGTTTAGTAGCAACTAAAGTTTAGTATTTTCATCTTCTAAGGTTTAGTATCTTCATCACTTTTCACTATTATTTAACACATTATCGTTAGTAATAACAATGACCTTGTTACTGAAGCAGTAATTAAAATCTTCTTATCCTTTTCTTGCATTTTTCAGACTTTTGTGTAACGTAACCTCAATTATCTTTCACCAAACATACACCCGACCCACACTTGAAACCGTTCATTCGACTGTTCTCCTTCCACTTCACTCTGCACCCTGAGGACACGAAGCGTACCCAAGGCTTGACACCTTCATGAACGCCGATGATAAGGATGATTAGTTTAACAGAATATTCCGGGTACAATCATTGCAATTCCCTTATAAGGTGTCTATACGTCTCTTTCCTTTCATTATCCTTGGATATGATGTTTTTGTTAGCTGG
>NC_046661.1:69896194-69901421 GCF_010883055.1 Belonocnema kinseyi | reverse complement strand
AATTAAATACATGGTGCGTTGTTCAGTGGTCATTAAAGAAACTAATTAACTGAATGTACGGTTGCGTTTGAAACTAATTATGTAGGCTAATAACATGGTTGTTTTAAATAAAATTAACCTTTTATAAAGGATAAGTCACTGACAATGAGTTAAATAGCAGAGTAATAATATTTTAATAAATATGTAGCTGCTCTCTGGGTCAAACCTCTGGCTTCTGCTCGGACTTCTCTGCTTTAGATCGTTACCTCTAAAGACTTTTAGCAAATACGAATTCTTGGAATTTTACGCCCAAAATGAACTCTCTAAATTAAAGCAAGGAACACGTACATTTTTGAAATTGAAACGTGCTATACTTTTTTCGAACATCAAATAAACTTACTTACGGCTACTGTCTGGATAAAAGAAAAATGAAATTATTTTAGGTTTGCGATACAATTTATATTGTTGGAGTGCCTAAAGTTTCTACATATTATATACTAAGCAAGTAGTCAGTACATAATCAGTTAAGTTTTGGTTCTTTAACTGTTTTAGTGAAACCTTTGACCGTTACTATCCGAAAACCACTTGATGAAGAAAGCGGAAAGGAATCCTTACTTGCTGGACGCCACTACGAGGTCATATGCGAAACAACGGGTTCCAGGCCATCAGCTGTCATTACTTGGTACAAAGGGAAACGACCTTTGAGGCACGTTAAGGTTAGAAACATGCGCAAATCTATGCATATGTGTAATAAGTCAAAGGCCACTTAAAAATTTATTTTATTGATGTGTAGAGAAAAATAAATTAAGGTTAATCAAATTCAGAGATAACTTTTTTCGCTAAGTTTAATGTCTGTTTCTTTATGCACATGTAGTACATACACAACAGTGAAAGGGAAGCTACCATGGATCGCCGGTCCGAGTGCGGATGAATATTTTAGTATAGTAAATTATAATATTGTAAAACCGAAAATACAACGCGCAAAAAAGCCAACCATAATTGTTTTAATTCTTTTCAGATATTTTATTTGGGTCCTTTGTCCTTTTTGGAATATTTAGCTCAGCTTATAAAAGAAATTTTTAGCCTAAATTATCGCACGTCAAATTAATATTATATATACAAAAAATGTTTTCGTAATGTTTTGTCCACTGACATTTCTCATCATGACTGAGTTAGGTATGATTACGTTAAACGGAAATTTTATTAACATTTACGTAACTATTTGTTTTTCAAATCTATAATGCTACTGTTGTGTCTCCGGAACTCAGCGACATTTTTGCTGTATCAGTTGAGGTAGGATGCAAAGAGTTTATATTTCTCTTAATAAATGAAAAAACTCTTGTCGTACGGGGATCGATTCGCAAAAGAAAAACTTTTTAATAAAAGCAGAAAATGTTGAAAATAATAATTTGTTTGGAAGATAGACGCTGTAATGCAAGAAATACCCAAAAGTCATAACGCACAATGCGGAAAGAAATAGTAATGGTTGTAAAACGCAAACCTTTGTGATAAATGGCGTTTTTCTCGCGTACCTCAAAGTGCACACGAGATTTATATTGGCAGCTATTGGGAGCCTTTAAGATGTGGCGAGCCAGGACAGCTGAATAGGAAGCCTGTACCACTGCTGTGTTGAATTGTAGTCGACGGCTTTCTCTATTGGCTAAATGACGCAGGGTATTAAACCAAGTGATATGTGGGTGATTCTTTAATCTTGATCAGGGTTTGGGGGGGGGGGGGCGAACTCAGAAACCTGGATGGGTTTTACAGGTACAGCGCTGCACATCGTTTATGTGTCATCTGGGTCAATGTCCAAAATATCAGCTTGGCCACTTTTACGAGAAAGTACCAAGTGTCGCAAGCTGACACTCTTGTATTCCGTATTATGACACTGATGATATTAGACACATATAAATTCTTCGGAGAAATTCTGGATTGGGGATTGAACTCGGCGATGCATCTAGATCTATGGCCTAAAATGCTTGCATGGCTCTACTCCGCTGTTCTTGAACACAAACTTCTAAATGGGTCCGTGGTTATAGCGAAACCTAAAACCATTTTGAATAGATTTTGCCAATTACAATCCCTAGCGTCCAGGGGTGTGACGGTAGCTTTGAGGACTACGCCTACGACGGCGATAAGATACATGCTCTATGAACAGCCCATGCACGTTGCGATAACCGTCGGGTCTGCTGGCACGATGAGCCACCTGGCCATAGGTAACAGATGGACTTAGAAATCTAAGCACGCTATGCTCCCAAGTGACATTCGTACACTGCCCAATCTAAAAATAAGGTAAGACAGAATAATGAAATTCTTTAACTTCACTAAGAATTCCTAAGTTAACATCCCAAGCAAGGATATGTGGAAAAACCCGGTGTTGGCAAGAAGCTAAAGCCATCCTAGGGTAAACATACAGAATATATAGACCCATGAAAATCATGAAATTACCCAAGCAACACCTAAAGATAGCCGTTCCGATACTCATTGAGCACCATCATTTAAACTGTCATTAGCGCAAAATGCGCATGCCTGTCATATGGCACTGTCCGGCAATGAGCTATATAATATTTTAATAAGGATTCATAAAATTTTTAAATAAATACGAAATACGAGGTAGCATTTAATTATTAAGTGAGCAATACGTGACTTTTGAGGATTGTCCGTTCGTATTTGACTTTTGGGAATCTTTGATTCATGCGTGTCTTTCGAGAATCTTTAATGCATGCATGACTTTCGAGAATCTTTGATTAGTGCGTGCCTTTCAAATTTTTTCAATTAGACATACTTTTTCCTGTATAAACGTCAGACTTACCCCTATTGGTTTTCTTTTGTTCCATTGAGCACTACTTTAACGTCCCTTTTGAAACGCGTATTTTCGGAATTAAAACTGCTAGTCGTCATTATCTTGGAGTATCAACAACAAAGTAAACTACAAGGTCACTGCAACTGTGGTTATGTATGGTCGTCGTACAAACTTTTGCGATTGAAGTCCGCAGTATGATACAGTCCAGTAAAGAACTTAACATTGGATTCAATCTTGGATACGATAATTGTATGGCTTCATTGGTGAAAGGAATAAGCATTGTTTTGTGATCAGATATATCCTGTCGCAACTAGCAAAACTAACTCTCTGAGAGGTTCTTCCCGCTGTGCCTCCAAATAAAGAGTTGCAAACGACTGTATGCTAACTCTTCTTTTTACTTGTATGCTGTAATTGTTATAATATATAATCCCGCTAGAAGCCCTCCTGATGCTCAGGCTATAAAAGTCAGAATGTCACACCCTCCACTTTTCTCTTCTAGTAGACACTTTCAGACATTTTTGTAAAGTTAAGGATCTCATGCACTGATTGTATTGTAATTTTCTCCGGTTTCAGGAAATCTGCTCCAAAGGTTTGTTGCATTTTTGCCACAACAATACTAAGGTACTTCTTGGCTAATCTCAGGATTGCACTGAATTCGAGATGAATGATGTACTATATTTCCTCTTGGAGTAAAGAGTTACCATTTTCTTT
The DNA here is from genome assembly GCF_010883055.1 of Belonocnema kinseyi. Lineage (NCBI taxonomy): Eukaryota > Metazoa > Arthropoda > Insecta > Hymenoptera > Cynipidae > Belonocnema > Belonocnema kinseyi. The sequence goes on along the minus strand of NC_046661.1, from coordinate 69,897,928 downwards.
TCACATATTTCTGTTTGGGTTGCAGCGTAAGCCGCTCTGGCGACTATCGTAGCGTATAGTGGCTCTTTTTAGAGCATGTATCTCATCGCTGCTATAAGTGTAGCCCACATTGATCTGGATACGCTCCTACACGATAGCATTTGTAATCATCACAGTTTATGCTTCATTATATTTAGTTTCGCATGTGGTTTCTAGACTCTGACCGGTCATTTTTCTATCTGAAACTACTCCCAGGTATTTAACTGAGTCTGATACCGTCAGCCACATACGATGGCATACATGAGCGTCAATTTTCAAAATGTTGTCTTTTTACGTAAAAATCGTAAGGCTGGTCTTTTCCGGATTTGCCCAAACTAATTATATGTTAAATGCATACAAGCAATTGTCTTGAAACTTGAATTCCCTGAAATTAGTTCGGATACATTCCTTCACTTATTTCCGGTTGACTGTCAAGCTCGGTCCTGGAATCAGCCTTTTTAGGTTTGCAATGCTAGAAAGAAAAGGCCAAATTTCAAAGAAGATTAAGAAAAAATTACTAATGCGTTAAAAGCTACATAATTAGTCTTGCATTTGATTAGAAGGTAATACAAATGTATCGTTTTAGACGTTTCGCAAGAATCAGCGCCATCAGAATAAATAGTCAACTAGTGGAATACTATCGGTTTTATACATTGATGCACATGCGCATCGTAAGGTATAATGAGGTTTTTCATGTCGTAGTTGTTCATTATCTGTCTCAATGTGCAGAAGGTAATAACGTCATCAGTCATTTTAACGCCAAAGTCATATGCTCCTTTATTTACCATTGCTGTATCCAGTTCGTAAAAACCATTGATCAGAGTGTATCTACTTGTAACGAAAGATTGCTGTTTATCTCACATATTTCTTCACGGAATTGAGGTACGAGGAATTGATGAAAGCAAAATTGATGTAAAACACAAACAAACTACTGCTTAGGTGATAACGAAAACTTTCGAAAAAAGATATGATATTTATTCGATTAGGAGAACGTCACCAAGAACCAGAATCTACTGGCTACCTGCGATTTTATTTTCTCTGCGAATATATAAGGCTCTCTGAGGATCCTTGTGGATACAGACATAAAAGAGCAAGAGAGTGGGAAGTTTATAAGAAAATGACGACAAGGAGAACGAGATAAGGTCGAAAGTGCCCATGACGAGGAACATTTGTGTTGTCTTTTTTTATCTTTTCAGATTAAAAAAATATTGAGAAAATTGGAAAAGCTATGGTAAACTCTGTGGTATTTTTGATACCCTAGGATAAGGAACGTGCAAAAGGTTCTAATATTAATTTAAATTATCTCACCTTTGGAGTAAAGAAGCTCTTTCTAATTTCCCTGGCTATTAGAGAGGAATTTAATACATCTACATTGCCAATTTTAAAAAACTGCTAAGAAAATTACGTTTTTCTTGTAATATCTTCAATGTTTATATGTATATTTAAAAATTTGTCATAAGGACAACCGCAGGATTTCGCCGGGAGCGGGTGCTAATCTGAAAAATTGCACCCGCTCCCAGCGAAATCGCGGTAAAATTTCAGCCACAACCACGTCTCACAACCGTGAGATAGGTAAAATTCCGGGTACAATCGTTGCAACTCCCTTATAAGGTATCGATACCTCTCTTTCTTTTCATTCTCCTTGGCTATGATGTTTTTGTCAGCTGATGCCGAAAATTCGATAACGAACATGGTTCGCTTCTCGAAGTCAAGAAG
>NC_046661.1:69894863-69896094 GCF_010883055.1 Belonocnema kinseyi | reverse complement strand
TATTTATATCGTGCTACAATATTTTATAGAACGTGAAATAATTTCAATTTCAATTTAAAAATATGTTACATAAGTGGCGTTGAAATACAATGAAACATTAAAAATTAGGTTATCTTCTGTAAATCAAAGTTAATGAGTAAAGTGAGATGACTGTCATTAAGTTAAACTTAAAATAATATAAGTACACTTAACAGAAATAACAAGGGTGTAAGTTAGTTGCAGCTATACTTTTGATGGGATAACACTTTGATGTTTCCATCCTATATGTCGCGTTTTTATCGTCCACCGCTCCTCGTTGCGTGTAGAAAACCAATATTTTGAAAAACGAATTGGTTTCTGTAAAAGTATCACAGAAACTGAATCATTATCGTTGTGTTTAAGAACATCATCGGTTACACAATTTCTTGGTTAATAACCTCAATCATTTTTTCAATAATTTTCCTAATAATCGCTCAAATAATCGCCCAGTAATATTGTCAATAATAATGCAAGTATTATTACTTAAAGGCGATTTCACTGTCTTCTGATCTGTTTTTAACTTAAAATTATTAATATTGATGTAGTGGAATATTATATATCACTGATTAATCAATTTTTAATTATTTAAACAAATAGAACTTTTTTAAACATTTTTTTCGCAAATTTGTTTTTTTTTTTGCTTAAAATTATTACTATTAATCTATGCAAATATTCAATAAACTTTGCTTATTAATTTTCAATCGTTTAAACCAATGGAATGATTATATGGGGCATTATTCCTCAACTGCCCCAACTCAAAAAGTCATGTTTTTCGATTGTCTCTAAATTCTGGGAATATGTTCGCCTACCCAACAGTAGTTGATCCACAAACTTATAGACCAGGATTACCAACCCTCCCCAAGTGAGGGGGGGGTTGAATTTTCAACCCCAATGCCTGCAGGGGTAGTTTCAAACGCCTGTAACTTCCTTTCTAATTACGCGATTTAAAATTTTTATGAGAGTTTTGGAAAGTGATTTTTATACGCTCTCATCCTATTTTATTATTTATAACAAAAAAAATTGTTTGAACAATTTTTTTAATAAATCAATTGTTTATTTAACTTTTTTCGCAATTTAGGCATCTACGATTTTTTTTAAATAGTCTCAAAATAAAGCTTGACTTTTTTACTATGAAAAATGTCTAATAAGAAAATGGACAAATTGAAATTCATTAAGTTACAGAGCCGGTTGTAGAGGGAGTCCTCGCGCTCGC
>NC_046661.1:69890700-69894763 GCF_010883055.1 Belonocnema kinseyi | reverse complement strand
AGTAAACATGAAGAGGCTAGAAATAGAAAAAAGGGTATATATGTTTCAGGCCTTATCAACTGAATGGCAAATGAGTTTTCAGAACGCTAAAACCAAGTTCTCTGCATTTCAAAATACACAAAACTAACAAACGACTCCCTTTGAATGCAGTAAATGCATTTAAAAAAATCAGTTAGCTTTGTTTTATCATTTTCATTTGAATATAAGTAAATTATTAAAAACCTCTGTCATTATATAATACAACAGAGAAAATTAATTTCGGACAACGCACAGTGCACCTTAATATCTTAATCACGTTTTACTTTAAGGAAACTTCAAAATTGTACTCATTAATTTAAAATATTGAATATAAAAATAGAATAAACAATATAATTTTATTGTCTAAAATTGAAGCAGTAACTTGCCAATATGCAAAATATCTCTTTAGCGTAAATGTCCCATTTTGGGCGAGTGACCCAGTTTGTGCGAATGCTCAGATACTGTAGGTAAATCCGTGGTAATTTTAAAGTTAATGACACTAGTAATAGTTTATTCACATTCTAGAAAGTATTAAAGCTATTTCTGTTATAGGTTTTATAATCATTTTATTACATATTCGTGTTCTTTAAACGTTATATAGTCACGCATATCGCCATCTGTGGCGAATCGAGCATAACATTACTCTCGGCTTTTTAGTTTGGAGGTTGACAGGCTGCGTAGTTTTTCGTGTCAACAGTGCTCCAAAAATTTCGTAGCGCGAATGTTTGATTGAAAAGTTTATATTAACTATAAGGTTTTCGAATGTTTTTTTCATTATAACTGAAAGCTACTGAATAATTCGGATATTTCCTTCCGCCTTAATATGGACGGAAAAAAAACGGTTTGTGGAATTTGTGCGAGTATTTACAAACAACACGGTTACATAAAAATTAGGCGTTTTTTAAAGATAACAAGCTAAATATTTTAATTCTGAAAGCTTTCTCTTGTTGTGGTGCCTGTTTTTGTATGCATTTATATCGAATAATTGATAGAAATGTGCGGAAAAAGATTACAAAAACAATGAGATAGCCAGTTTAAAAATGCAAGCGATAAAAATATTCTTTTTTTTTTAATTATGTGATTTATTATGCTGATCAATTTTCACGTTAAAATTATCAAATTGATGAAAAATGTTCAGACTGCGTGGTATTAGGAACTTTTATCGATTCATAAATTTAAAATACTTTTACAAGCCAACTACCCCACACAAATCCTTACATTTACCCAAATTGGGACATTTACTTTAGTCCTGTAATTCTAGTCTGAAGAATTTGTTTCAAGTTACACAGGCACACAAAAAAGTGTACCGAGCAAAAGAACCGACATCTACAGCATTACAGTATTGATTAAGTATAGTGCAAATCTGAATTGATTAGAATTTTATGCTTCCCAGTTTTTTTCTATTCTTGATTAAATTTTTTGTTTGTGTAACATTATTGCAAGTACGCCAACATAAATCGAAAGTCGTTTTTTCCGCTGTAAAGTACGTTTTTTATAACCCCTATGCTTAAAAAGATGTCCCCAGATTTTAGAAGTAGCAAAAGAAATTATTTGCAAAAGTTATTATCAATGAAAATTAAATGTTACAAAATGATCAGCATCTTTCACGTGAACGGCTAAATGTGATTTTAAGATTCTTAGGTTGAAACTTTTGTTTTAAAAAAATCTATCGCTTATAAAGAGATTAAACTTTTCTTTTTTAAAAGAAGAAAAAGAAGGCTTTTGGACCCTTAAAAGAGATACACCTGTATAATTGATACATAATAGAAAATGAAATTCACTGCAGAGGTCATGTAACAACAAAATAATACGATATATAATAAAAAGTGACTAAAAAATGTCTACAGAGAGAATGTAGAATAATTTTAGAAAGTTGAATTTTGTAAACAAAATCAATGTTTTTATATTCAGAATAAACATTTCTGGAATGTAGGTTTTAAAAAAATCAACGTAAGAATCGTCAACATCCGTTTCACCGTTCAAGAAAAAAGTTTTTATTATGTCGAAACATTTCATTTTCTTTGTTAATCAATTTTGCAAAAACATTTTGTTTGCGAAAAAAATATAAAGAGTTCTTTCGAACATGAGATGTATAAAAAACTAATTTCATAACAAAAAAAAACGACTTTCGCTTTGTGGTGGCCTACTTGCGATAATTTCACAGAAAAAATTCAAACTCGACAAAAAAAACTGGTAAGCACAAAATTCTTATTCATGCAGATTTTGAATATGCCGGACAAATACAACAATACTATGTAGGTTGCTTTTTTTGTCTCTGAGCACTTCTATTGTTTTCCGTGTATTGTTTTTTATACCTATTTACGATGTTGAAAATGTGGTGTAGATTGAAGAAAATCTATTAGGTCTCTAACTGTTTTTGTAAAAATAAAAATAAACAAGAGTTTAGTATAAAAACATAAATTTCAAATTGGATAAAGAAATACTAAATCTACGGGTGAGCTAAAGAATGTAGTGTCTGATATTTTTTTTAAGAGACGCCGTATCCCGCTCGCGTTTTTAAAGTGAGATACGACGGCTCTTAAAACAAAAATGAGTCGTTAAAAATGACCATTACGACACATTAATATTACACCATATTTTTTTGCAAAAACAAATAAATTCATTTGCACTGTGCATTTTCAGAAATTAATATTTGTTTACCAATATAAATATTCCTTATTTAGATTGTCTATGATGTCCATAATAATCTACAATTATCTACGAGAACAAGGCTTATATTATGAATTATAATTTCTAAGTGAGTTTCAATATTAAAGATATTCAATATTAATATTATATATTCAATATAATATTCAATATTAAAGACTGAAGGGCCTATGACAAAGCCACCGAACGCGTCCTCGGGTTGCGGATAGAGGGTCCCTGTACCAAGGGTTTCTGCTGAATATGGTTACAAAAATAAATAGGCAGTCGCGGACAATTGTCCAGGGGTGGTCCCAAAGAAATTAACCCCCAAGCGGAGGTGTGAAAACCGTGCCGAAACCTGAATGGCACCTGGGTGAGATGTCTAGAACGGTGACTCTGGGATACCGGGCGATCTCTCAGAGTACGCAGCCTTATCCTTGCATGCGGGGCTCTACAAGGATGGACGAAACCCCTTTCCCTAGCGTCTCGTGGGAACAACAATGACAACACCAAACATAGTTGTAGTAAGTGCGGTTCAAAACAACAGAACGCGCAGGGCTCCCGATAATTAGTCGGCCAACAATGCCGACCAATCTAGAGTTGGGGGAGCCAATGAAAATGGATTCAATGCGATGGATCGGCGGGATTACGTGACCTTTGGCTGGACGGAGCGACTGAATCACGACTTGCTAGACTGCTACGATGCGAGTGTGGCCCGTGAACGGGGTTACATGGCACGGCTGCATGCTCTGTGGTGCGAGAAACACGCTGAGCTATCGCACTTTTCGCAGCAACGTCTGCGAAACCATGCTGAACTACTCCGTAAAAGGGGATATGTAAGCGGAACGCCTACTCTACCACAGCTAGAACAAGACGGCAACAAAGAAAGAGAGGCGACACTAAGACCAACCGCGGGCAGGCATCCAATAGATGAAGAGCGATGATCTGGCTGAAATGGATAACGAGCTTCATGGACATTTTTCCGGTGAATCCGACCTCTGGGTTATCAATTATTGTGTTTATAATGCAGCAAGAGCTTTGGCCGATGCGAACCGTAAAACAAAACCAACGGCTGATCATAAGACCAAAAGACTAATGCATCAACTTGCCGTAAAGTTAGGCTGGGCAAAACAGTACGCGTCCCGAATTCAGTGTGTGATTGACTACATCATATTTGGCAAGAATTTTACCGCCAAGGTTCGAAAGTTCGCGCGCGAACTCCAGACCCGTTATCACACACTTAACAAGTCAAAGCTGCTGACCATCAGGCAGCATATTGTTGTGAGAATACGGATAATATCTGACGCTAAGAGAAGTCTAGAGCGGAGGGAGAGGTAGGTCAGAGAAAATCAACAGTTTCTCTCTGACCCATCTCGACTCTTCCAAGACCCTCCAGTTA
>NC_046661.1:69888087-69890600 GCF_010883055.1 Belonocnema kinseyi | reverse complement strand
CGAGACTCTTCCAGAGTGCGAGGCGGGAATCGAACCCGCAAGCCGAAGGAGTGGGTCCAAAGCCTACGCTTTAGCCCCCACGACCATCGTCCCACTTCCATTCGACATTATTTTCGAACCGCAAGGAGTAGGTTTTTAATCTCCCGAAATAAAACGGGTTGAATAATAACTTTATCCACTGTTCTCAAAAATTGAAATATTTAATTCTAAAAATGTGTGAAAACACTTGTACAATTTAAAAGAACTAATCATTCTCTTAATTTTTTTTACAATTAATTATGTTTATTTTAATCACGAATATTATTCCTCTGCTAAATACTGGACATTCATTGGTGGAAAGAAGAATATATTTGAAACCTACGGAAGGCTATATGGTATATTTTTCTCGCACGAGTACCGTGCTCGTTTACGTGTTCCCGCAAAAGCAGCTGCTTGTAGCATTCATTCTTAAGATACATATGGGGCTTTATTCCTTAACTGCCCCAACTCAAAAAGTCATGTTTTTCGATTGTCTCTAAATTCTGGGAATATGTTCGCCTACTCAACAGTAGTTAATCCACAAACTTATAGACCAGGATTACCAACCCTCCCCAAGTGAGGGGGGGTTGAATTTTCAACCCCAATGCCTGCAGGGGTAGTTTCAAACGCCTGTAACTTCCTTTCTAATTACGCGATTTAAAATTTTTATGAGGGTTTTTGAAAGTGCTTTTTACATGCTCTCATCCTATTTTATTATTTATAACAAAAAAAATGGTTTAAACCATTTTTTAAATAAATCAATTGTTTATTTAACTTTTTTCGCAATTTAGGCATCTACGATTTTTTTTTAAATAGTCTCAAAAGAAAGCTTGACTTTTTTACTATGAAAAATGTCTAATAAGAAAATGGACAAATTGAAATTCATTGAGTTACAGAGCCGGTTGTAGAGGGAGTCCTCGCGCTCGCACTCGGGCGTTATGCGGCAGCATACCGCGGAACAGTTTTCAAGTATGCCATTTTTTTGTATTACTCACATTGATCCAAAATTGCATGCAGTCATCGGAAAAAACTATTCAGTAATGTTAACCAGTAAGTTTGAAGAAGCTAAAAATGTTTAAAGTTATTATGAAAAAATATTAAGTAAAAAGCACATTCTTAAAAATGAACAGTATTTTTCTGAAGATAAATGATTCCTCAGTATTAGAATTTATTATCCGACAATAATTGGTTATTCCTCTTGCAATTTTTTAAAACAAATACGTGATTCAAGCAACTTCTCACATATAAAGTGTTTGAGTAAATAAAGTGCTAACGGATTAGTAATTTACGCCTGTCGTCAGCCTACATCCTATCAAGTTATAGTTTCCAGAGTCTACCACGTGGAGGTGACAGTGCGATTTTAGACTCCTTTTATCTGCAAGATGATTCGGGGTGCTTAATTTTAGTGATTCCCCTCGCCTCTCACTTTCTGGGGTGCTTGATTTTAGTGAGTCCCCTCGCCTCTCACTTTATGGGGTGCTTTATTTTTGTGAGTCCCCTTGCCTCTCACTACACAACCTCTTTATGCTGTTCGCCTCTTCTTCGTACCAGCTTTCCACTTTCTTGGAGTACTATTCTGCTTTCGATTGCGTTTAGGCTTCGAGAAAACCTCACTTTTTTCCTCATAGGAAAATCGTTTCAAATCCAGCTGTTCCTTTGCGTTCGGAGCGAATGAATGATATTTGAGTGTACCTGGTATCGTCACAGCCTTACTAAATCGATCTGCTAATTTTATTGTCATCGCTGCATGCTCTTCTTTGCTACTGAAAAATACGACAGTTTCCTTCAAGTTTTCTCTGCCCCATTCAAATAACTCGTAAGCTGTTAAGATCTGATTCTCGGCTGAACGTTGCAAGCTGGCTCTTGCAGCAAAACGCTTCAGATTACCTCTGATTCCATCGCATGGTCCTTTTCCATGGGCAGTTGGATGGAAAGTCCAGTCTGCCGGGATGCCAAAATCTTTTTCATGGCACAGAAGGTTCGCAAAGTTGTATTTGTTCTTAAAGTGCTAAGGTGCTCCATCTGTGACATAATGAAATTTCTTAGGATTGAAACGCTTCTTAAGATAGTCAACAATTAACCTTTGGTATAAATGCACAGCAACCGTGTCATGGTGTAAGTTGTCTGAAATAATAGCTATGCTCACATGCTTCAATTTGTTCTTCTCTTTATAGTAGATAACTACTGTAAAATGGACGCCTGATCATTATTCCAATGAGAAGATTGGATCGCATTTTGAAACATGTAAGCATAGTTTTCTGCAAAATCGAACATAATCAAGAAATGTTCAACTGACGACAGGTGTTAATTACTAATCCGTTAGTAGTTTATTTACTCAAACACTTTATACGTGAGGAGTTGGTTGAATCATGTATTTGTTTTAAAAAATTGCTAGAGCAATAACCAATTATTGTCGGATAATAAATTATAATAGTGAGGAATCATTTATCTTCAGAAAAATACTGTTCATTTTTAAGAAAGTGCTTTTTACTTAA
>NC_046661.1:69874447-69887987 GCF_010883055.1 Belonocnema kinseyi | reverse complement strand
CCACCACCAAGTAAGTGTGTGGAGGGTGTGTAAAGGAATAGAGAAGGTGTAAGAAAAATGTAAACCCTTAGGGGACACATTAGAAGCTTCCACTCAAATAATGTCGAATGCTTTTACCTGATTCAAATCTGTGCCAGTAACAAAATTTTCATTTTTCAGTGTTCTACGATTTTAAGAAATCTGAGTAGAATCTTCAACCCGTTGTCATTCGGTAGATAATTCCAAACAGAGATTCTGGATTTTAGAATGCCAAGAAATTAAGTGAAAACGATTCACGAAGTTAAATATGTGGATTTTTAAGTTCTAGGAAAACCGGATTAAATCCAAGAATCAGCTCAAAAATCGTTACCAATTTGGAATTGTATTAAGCTTATAAAAAAGTAAAAACAATTAAATTAAAAAAAAATTAGGTCCTGGACATTCACAATCATATCAATCAGGGTTAGACGTTTAGGATTAAACGAAGGGATTTAAATATAAAAATATGCTGAATGATTAGGCTGAAGCTTTTAATTTAAAGTTTGAGGAAATGTTATTTTCATTTAAAAGAAAAAAACAAAAATCCTCCTTTCGCTTTTCTGATCCCACATCTTCGTTTTTATTATTAGAAAACATTTAAAAATCCGTTCATGGTTATAATCTCTAATAAGATCTATGCTTTCAGATTTAATAGTATATTGGGGGTGGTGCCGACGCTAATACTAGGGACCAATTCCCTAAGCAGAGAAAATTGAATCCATCGAGAAATCGAACAGTTTTAGATATATTTCTAAAATTACGATTTAGCGATACAATTGAATAAATAAGCAATTAGAGAATTTTTATAAAATAGAAACTTACTGAAAAACGAATGCTTTGAAAATAAATAACGTCTTAAAAGTTCCACCGCAAAATACAGCAGCTGCAACTTATGTTCTCTCTCAACCAAATGATGATCCAGCACCACCACATCCTTCAGAGGCATATGGCCTTTTTCAATTAGACACTGAAGACTCTTATTAGTTAAGTACCCAGATGAGCAGTGATGAGTTCGATATTATGTAAGGTTAAGGCAAGGATACGGCAATAAAAGAATATGACAACAACGCTTGTCAACAAATCCAAGAATGAAATCAAAATTAGCAAACGAAAAACGCTAAAAATTTGTGAATGGATTGCTTCCGGTTATTGAAATAGCTGTTATCAAAATTGAAGCGAAACAGTAGCTTCTTATTGATGAAATTCGTTCGGAAGATGTAAACAACAAAGAAATGATTGTACCTGAAAGGATTGGTGCCAGGGACAATGTAAATCAAGTACCAGATCTACTAGAACAACATCCGCGCATTAACACCGTTGATATATATACCCAAATTCCAGAAAAACAACGGCATCTTGAAATGAATCTTTTTTTCGTTTTACTACAGTTCAGAAATGTAGAAACAACAATGCAACACTAACTGCGATGAAGATGCAAACTTTTGTGTATTGTGCAGCTGTGTAAGCCGTTAAAACGTTTGGCGGCAGAACTTGGGCTACAAATGTAGTCTTTGCTTCAGGAAGGGATCGAGATCTACCATTCAAGATCATATTGGATACAGATATCACCTAAGTAAGGTGCAAATTAGGTTCATTTACTCAATATATGAATGAAAATAGAGCCAGAAAGCTGATAAACCATGTTAATATAATCATCTATTCTCGGCACATCAAGCAAATGAATACCAGCAATATTACATGGAATTGTAGACTCCCAAAGACAGAAACAAGACATTCTTACTGATAGACTGCGTGGGTCACTTAGAAGACATGAATAAGTACTGGTCCGGTATTTGAGGGAAAACCAGCAGAACCTTGACGGCTGTGTGATATCAACTAGATAAAGCAAAGGAAAGCATAAACCCTGAAATAGAGCTGACTAACATTACGTATTTGGATGTTGCAGCGTTTTTAAAAAGGTCAAGTAACTGGAAAGCTCCAAATTGACATGGTGCAGAATTTCTTGTACAAGTGCCTGATATGTGTGCGCAATGCTTTTGAAAGGTGTTTTTAGAAGATCTGCATTTCGATCGATAGCCTATCTGGTATCAATCTATAAATGCCTTAGAGGTATTATTACAAATAAGGTATATTCTCGCAGTGACGACAAGGACATCCTAACAGAAGAGAAAAAAGGAGGTTGTAAAAACTTGCAGGACAGTAGAGATCTAGTCACTATAGACGCTGTTGCAACGACTCAAGCTCGTGAATATCTAAGAACCTTGCGCATGGCATATATTTACTACATACAAGCAAACATATCCTTCGCACTGCATGACTACTTGCTTGAAGTCTTAACAATTTACAAAAGTGCCTACGCATAATGGACCTACTAAGCTCTGCAATGATGCTTTTGGGTGCAAAAATCAACTATTTTAATCATGGAAAACCAAGGATAATTAGATCAATACGTATTACGGCGGATATCTTACAAGGCGCGTGTTTCAGTTTACAATTATTCTGTTTAGTGTTGAACTCATTGAGCAAAACACTGAATAGAATGTCTCATTTATCATTGGCATTGCGATTGAGGATAGGTTTGTCAGCACCAGAAGGCTGTGCTGATTATGTAAAGATACTTTCGAATCCATAGATCACATTATTGATGGTTATCGCGTAATAATGGCTCATATAGAATATGCCCACAGACATATTTCTATAGACAAATTTTCGAATCCGCTTTAGAAAACGAAAAATTTATTTTATCTTGGGATGTTACTATCCAGGCGAATCATTATGTCTAAGACGATCGACCTCACATCGTGATGCAAGAGAAAAAAGGTGAAACAGTCCATATAATCATATTGCTTTTCTAAATAAACGGTATTAGGAGGCAACATGTACAACGAAGATCCATAAGTAGATCGAGCGAAGGCATGCAGTAAAGACAATCCGTCAGAATGTCAAGCATGCATCTAATCATCTTATTGTGATTTCGGATACAGGCAATGGGCACGCAAAATGCACTAAACGTCTTGAACATTTAGAAGTCACTAAGGTACAGGCAGCAGATCAGAAGGCGGTTTTACTAAACACCTGTCTAATTCTAATGAAGTTTCTAGGCCATCAGGAAGCTAGCGACCACAGCCCTATGGAGTGAAAGATAATGAAAACCCGGAATCACCCGAGAACAAGTTTTGAAACAAAAAATATACTAATAAGGCGTAGGAATATGGCGAACCAATGGCTTGAGAGATTTTATAGTCAGCCATGTTGCCATGCGTGAATTAGGAGTGGCCATATGATCAAACCCAAGCAATAATTCAAGGCGATTGCCAGGCAATGCACTCGAGCAAACGCGAAAACCGTATGTCCAATCGCGACTAGAGAAAGGATTTTAAGTAATAGTGATATGAGATGTTATTTTGCTTAAATTTCCCACACTTGCTTACCTTCTAAGATAGAAGGAGCAGAAGTGAATGACATGCACGTTTCTCTATTACGAAAGTACGAAGCTGGAAACGAAAATGGAAAAAGGATACAATTTAAGAACGAAATTTGCTGCAAAGTATCCTAATATACAAAAAGTAGCACTAAAAAATCTTATCGCTAAGGTGAAGGACATTAGGACTAATCTACATTTAAGAAGACCGAGCAATGGAGATTAAACAACAGGTTGATTTGGCGTGGAAAACGACGGTAATGAACATCAGTTAGGGGAAGCCGCGTGAAATGGTCAAGCAGAAGTAATTGATGTTCTTCCTCAACCTATTGATGATACAACACCACCACACCCTCCAGAGGTGGTTGGCCTTATGCAACCACAGGCTCAGCAACCAAAAAAATGACGAAAATGGACATCCTATATGAACAGAGATGTTCTACGCCTTTTTTTCAAGAGAAATTCAAGCAAAGTGTGAGGAGAGAACATCGTAGACTCTTCTTACTTAAATACCCAGAGCTAGCCACAAAAATATATGAGCAGAATCTGTCAGATCAAACACAATCAATATCTGTAAACTGACTGTTTCGGCTGTTTAAATAGCTGCTATCAAAGTGGAAGTGGAATAGCAGCTTCCTATAGATGAACTCGCCTTGGAAGATGTGGACAACGAAGACTTGATTGATGCTAAAGGCATAGGTGCTAGAGATAATGAGAATCATGTACCGGATCCATTAGAACCACATCCGGATATTACTAACGATGATGTGGATAGGGAAATACCAGTAAAACTGCAGCACCTTAAAAGAAATTTTGGTCATGCTCTACTAGAGTTTAGATATGTAGAACCAACACTAAGGCATTCTGTGCCAAGAATAAGGAACACAAATGATCTGCGTGCACTAATAGCACATCTCGACAGCAAGGTTTTAAATATGGATGTCCGCAAAGTAAGGTGCAAAATTGAGTCGATGAACTCAATATATCAAAGGATATAGAACCAGAAGGCTGATAAACCATGTTACTAAAATCATCCACCCTCGACACATCGAGACATTCACACTAGCAATATTGGATGAGATTATAAACACGCAATGACAGAGACTTGATGTTCTTATTTGGAAACTGCTTAAGTACAAGAAAAGTAGTGCACGAAAGCAACAAAATCGAAACTTTCAGGCAGATAAAAGAAGGTTTTATCGTAAACTGAGAGTAAAGCCAAATAACCAGCAAGACACCGAAGTCCCTGAATTGGAAGATATGACTAACTATTGCTCGGGTGTTTGGGAAAAAAAAGAACAAATGCAATTTGGACACTGCGTGGTTCAAACTGGAGGAAGCAAAGGCAAGCAATAGCCTTAAAATGCAACTGACAAACATTACAGCTTTAGATGTTTCAGGTCTTGAAAAGGACAAGTAATTGGAAAGCTCCAATTCCGGACATGGTGCACAACTTCTGGTGCAAGTACCTGACGAATGTGCATCTTGCGTTGGCAAGGTATTTTCAGAAGATCATTGAACACCCAGATCTGATGCCAGGCATTATGCTCCAGGGTGCTACGTATATGTTAGCAAACAAACCAGACGCTCAAAATCCATCTGACTTTCGACCGATAGCCTATCTTCCAACAATTTATAAATGTCTTGCAGCTATCATTGCAGATAAGATATATTCTCATTGCGACGAGAATGGTATTCTTACGGAAGAACAGAAAGCATGTTATAAAAACTCGCGAGTCTATAAAGATCTAGTCACTATAGACGCTGTTGCCATGACTCAAGCTCGTAAGCATCAAAGGAAGTTACGCACGGCATACATTGACTACAAGCAAGCGTTCCCTTTCGTGCCGCATGACTATTTTCTTGCAGTCTTAAAACTTTACAAAATCTACCCACGCATTATTTACTTTCTGAGCCATGCGATGAGGCTCTGGGGTACAAGAATCAAGTATTTTGATCATTGACAACTAAGGATAACTAGATCAATTCGCTTTACGACTGGTACATTTCAAGGAGACTCCTTCTGCGCACTATGGTGCTTTTTAGCGTTGAATCCATTCAGCAAAATACTAAACAGCATGACTCATGTGTTCAGAATTCATGATAATGAGGATGGTCATCAAGTGAATCATCTTCTTTACATAGATGACCTGAGGCTGTACGCTAGTTTCGCCCAGAAAATGCAGCAAGTGATCAATGTCAAAATGCATTTTTCCAATTATATTCACATGGAGTTCGGACTAGATAAATGTAGAACAGTGCATATAATCAGAGGGGAATTAGAGACCGCAGAGTTAGAGAACGAGTTCGAAAATGATATCAATGCAATGGCTGCAGGCAAATCATAGAAATGGCTGGGTATTCTGGAATCTAAGGGTATTCAACATACGATAGTTAAGACAAACCTAACGACTGCCTACACTACGAGACTGAGATTTATTATGAAGAGTTTTCTCAACTCGGCAAAAAAACATCAGGATAATCAACATATATGACATCCCTGTCCTCACGTACTCCTTCGGGCTCATAAAATGGTCCAACATTGGCCTTAAGAAGTTAAACAGAACTGTTCGCATAGAAATGAAGAAGCAGCGAAAGCACCACAGAAATTCAGCGATTGAATGAGTAGTTCTACCACGACATTTAAGGGATAGGGGCGTTGTAGATGTCAAAAAACTATGTGAGTCACAAGTTTCACAGTTGCGAGACTATCTCCACAGCAAACGAAATTTTGCAATTTACAATATCGTCTGTTTAGTGAATCTTGACTAAAGACCCTTAAATTTGTCATCAGATAAGGCCTTGAATATCAGGGCAGAAACCATAGAGGAATTAGAAATGCAATGAAGGCAGAAAGCCATCCACGGCGAGCACCTCAAAATATTAGATCAAAATGAAGTGGATAGTGAGACATACAATATTTGTCTAAGAAAGGGTGTTCTGTATCCAAAAATAGAAGGATTTATCATTGCGTTACAGGTCAAGATTGTCAGCACCAGGAGTTATCGCAAGAACATGTGAAATCAAGACGTGGTTAACCGTTGCCGATTATCTGGAGATATCAACGAATCTATCGAGCACATTATTGATGGCGGTCGCGTAATGGCTCAAAGAGAATATACGTACAGACATAATGATGTAGCGGGCAATATACATCAACAACTTGCCCTAAACCTAGGTCTCTTGAAGGAATAAATGCCTTCCTATAGATACATTCCAATGTCTGTTTTAGAAAGCGAAGATTACATCTTATATTGGGTTGTTACTACCCAAACGAATCATTACATCCGGGCCAATCGACCTGACATCGTGATGCGAGAAAAAAAAGGTGAAAGATTCTACATCATCAACATTGCTTGTCCGCTTAACCGAATTTTGCAGTCAACCTATACAAGCAAGATCCACAAGTATAGCGAGTTAAGGCATGACGTTAAAACAATATGGAGGAATCAGAATCATGTATCTATTCATCCCATTGTGATTTCGGCTGCAGGAAATCTGTACGTAAGATGGACTGAACATCTTGAACATTTGGGAGTCAGTAGGGTATTGATAGCATTTCATAAGGCGGTTTTATTAACCACCTATCGCATTGTATGAAACTTTCTTGACCATCAGGAAGTAAGCGACTTAAAATACGTGCAGTGGCAGATGGAAGCTCTAAAAAAGCATCCGGAGGTGACTGTCGTCACCTACAACGCTCGTGGCTACTCGTAATTGTATACCTACAAAATCATCGCAGTAGGTTTCAAGCATCGTATTAAATTAGATTCTAATCTGATCAGTCACTTGACTTAGTCCATGGCTATGATGTATAACTAGGTTTACACGAGTAAAATTCAATAAGAACAAATATAATAATATTAGGCCTCAAAATTTGCATGATGCATGCCTGACGTTCGCCGTCTGTGCTGAAAAAAGATAGTTACTGACATTACAAATTTTGGATTTTTGCACAGTATCAGTCATTATAATAACATTCCATTCGTTGTGTACATTTGCTAACAACCTATGATTTTCACTTAAGCAGGTCGACGGAAAAAACAACAAACTGAAAATTACTGCGATTTCGCTGGGATCGGGTGTAGTCTATTGGGCTTAAAATGGTCGTTTAAGCTTCTACTTTTCATGGTTCTTGCAAGAACATAAGATTGAACCTAAAAATCTACTTTATTCATGTATTGGAGGTCGCTGATTACGAATCGACTATTAGTTTTTCGAAATGCCAAGATGGCGGCTAAAATCTGAAAAAATCATTTTACGTCAACAGCACGAGTTTCGTATAAATATATGGGTTTCTTGGGGTCCCTGATTACATAAGGACAAGTGCAGGATTTCGCCGGGACTCAATACGATGATCTGGCAATTGTCGAGAATATTATGATCCCGTATATGCGTGATGCTAATAGCGTAAGAGTTATAAAGATAATAATAAAGTACTCATGGTGCTGTATTGTGCCTTTCGATGTAGGTTGTTCCTACATCTGTTGAACAACTAGATAGTAGGTGTCCTATATCAACGTTTTCTAAACTAGTGCCGCCGGCGGATTAGCCTGCCGCCTGCAGTGGTAAGACACCTTGGGCCCGGCAGCTAGGCAGGGTTCAAAGCAGATACAACTTAAAGAAAATGGAAACAACGTTCTTAAAAATCGGTTAATATCCGAATTAATAAATGAAATATTTACAAATCTTGTGATTGTAACAAAAGTGCAAAGGTCAGCAAAGCGAGCAATCGAGCACGAGCAACTGGCGTTCAATGTCGCTTGGGTTCCCGTATTGTGAAAAAATTTGAGGGTGGTGACCCTGCCGCTCCCCAGAAAGAGTGAAAAAAGTTTGGGAATCGCTGTCCTGTATGGTTGAGGTATGGATGACACGTTCAGCAGCTATGATCAAATCAAGCTTTAAAATGATATGAACGCAATAATTATAGTTCTGTCCCGATATACTTGAATTAAAGATAATAAAAAACAATTCAAAATTAGATTATATGTTCATTCATTTGCGCATAAGGAAAAACTTTTTGTTGTAATATTTGATATTTTAATATTTATTTTTGCAATAAGACAATATCAAGACAGGATAATGCGCCACTATATATACATTGCGATCGAACTCTTGTAAAAATAAATATTATAATGCCAAAATTTGCAACTAATAGTTTCTTCGTGTGCGACCTATTGAATGTGAAGAGAAAGTTAAGTGATACCTTCACTGCTTTTATTGGCATTAGCGTTTTATCAGTAGTTATTTATGTAATTACAAAACACGAATTTTA
Organism: Belonocnema kinseyi; assembly: GCF_010883055.1. Lineage (NCBI taxonomy): Eukaryota > Metazoa > Arthropoda > Insecta > Hymenoptera > Cynipidae > Belonocnema > Belonocnema kinseyi. Next base: position 69,879,312 of record NC_046661.1, on the reverse strand, counting down.
TCAAAACTGAAATAGCAAACGTGTCGAACACGGATAAGGGTTTTCCTTAGTGCCAGATATTTCATATAAAAAAGTTTGTTAATAAACAATAAAATTTAAGCTAAAGTCTTATTTTATTTGTGGAAAAAGATCCCTTCCCTTCGCTCCACTGAGAATCAAAGCACAGGCCTGCCGATTTCGGGTCGGATGCTCTTACTACGAAGCTACTTGGAGAATCGAAAGAAGTATCTTTTTTACAGATATGGCAAATGGCAAGGTTTTCCCTATATCAGTGATAAGATTTAAGAAATCTGTATTGCAATAAGGGATGATAATAATAATTAATCAGGTAGAGATACTAATCACATTACGTTTAAATATAAATCTGCACCATCGATCTAAGATACCACTCAAATTCCGAAAATTTTCAGTTTCCTGCAATTTTAAAATTAAACTTTATCTTTGAAAGAAGATTCTTCATTTATTATGGGATTATAGTATTTACCATGAAGATGGTGAAACTCTTTTCTCTTTACATTTGTTCGAAGGATTTTTGTATCGGCATTAGTGTCTCATGAGTAGTTATATATGTAATTACAAACATGCAATTTATAAGAACTTAATTCGCAAACGTTTTAACCACGAATAGGGGCCTTCCTAAGTAAAAGATATATAATAAAAAGTAGTTTTTTTAAATAAAAAATCACCTGCGTTAAAATTAACCGTTGGCCCACAAGAAAGAAAAACATGGCTTTCTGACCATAAATGTCCAAAATATGCATTTGTTCATATAATTTATTTATAAAATGAACAAATAATATCGAATGACAATTTTTTATCTCTAAACATCACCACTTCTATATGTTAAGGATGATCAGTAACAAAAACGTATAATTTCTCTCTATAAATGGAGAAACTTTGGATTTGTTAATGAAATTTGTTTATAAAATAAACAAATAGTGTCGCATGACATGTCTACATCACTAATAATTACCACTAATACAAACTGAAGGCGATAAGAAAGAAAAACGACTACTTTCTGCACATAAACGACCAAACTATGCATTTGTTTATATATTTCGTTTATAAAATAAGAAAATTATAGCAGAAAACAAATTTTCATGATCAAGTATCATTTTTCCGATAAAATCAAGCAAATGCAACTTACAAATATACTTTTCAAGCAAAAAATTCATGATATTGACATTATTGTTAATATAATTTGTTAATAACAATTATATTCGAAAAACCCACTAATTATTTATTTTTCTGAGATGCTTTGACATATATTTTCATGAAGAACTTTGCTGTCACTGATCGGGCCAACCAGCTAAAAAATAACAGTCAACTGCCTTTGGCTTCACAACGACGCATCTGCCCGGCATTTGGACACATGCATGGGCCATCTGTTAAGATGATGTGGGTCTAACCTTGATCACCAATTAATTTAAAAAAAGTTAAACTCTTTGAGATGATTAATCTAATTAAAGTAAGTAATCAATTAAATTAAATTAGGTGATTAATGAAATTTAATTAATTAATCAATTTAAATTGGTACTAAAAAAATTCAAAGAGTTATTTTTCTAATTATTGTTAGTATAGTCTTCACTTTTCATCATTATTAAATACATAATCCGTACACTTGGTTACTTGCCCATATAATGGCATTCTTACACGCTTTAAAAAATCGCATTCGCTAAGGATTCGAACCCTACCTAAACTACCTTAACAGTGTCACACAGTTCGTAAAAATTACTTTTTTTGGAAAAAAATAACGCACAGCCCACAAATATTGGCCGACTTGAAAAAAAATAGAAAAAAGCTAATAAATTGCTATTTTTTCTATTTAGTGTTCCTGGTGCTCGTCAATAACAAGAAAATGATTGAAATCAACTAAGTTTCATAGAGCAACATCAGCTAAAGATGTATCAATATTATATAGTAAACAAGACAGTTTATTAGAAACATATTATTTATTAAAAATGAAATCATTATTGATAATATTATAAGCAGATTTAATAAGCTAATGCATTAATCAGGAATTTTTCGAAAGAAAAATTAGTTTCTTTATGTCTATTTTTTTGATTAGAAACTTTATGATAATTTTAGCTAAATTCATCATTTGCGTCGCGATGCAAGAAAAGGGACCTACTAGGCAAAAAATAGATTTTCGGATTATAATGGATTTTACAAGTTCTTTTACTGATCTTTCTGGGAGTGCAATCGGTAATCTTAATCTGCATATTCCACAAGACATTAATTATTAAAAAAGAGATTTTGAACGCGTGCGGAGCGGCAATTCGACGCATCCTCCGAATATTGCCAAAAACAAAATATTATTGTTTCCCTTTTTTTCACTTTGCGCCAATGTCATAATATTATAATAAATATGCATGCTGGATTCACTTATAAAATATGACTTTATTGTTAAAGTTTTCTTAGGGTGAAATTCATGTTTAAATTAAGACATATGATTTTGTAGAGTGTTATTTTCTATATTTATTTTTTTAACGGAATTTCATAAATTCACCCAAAAAAATACAGAATACAATTCATTTCTTGGAGACAAGTTTCTATGTCTTGAAGACGTAAATTTATCTCTTGCGTCAAACTTTTATGCCTTCAACACGAGCGGTTTATAACTTCGAGTGTAAACCTGTTCTTAAAAATTGTCATTCTGACTGTCATAAAATCTAGTCTTTTTTAATGATTAAACAATCTTGTATATTTTTATACAAGATATATATATTCAATCCTAGAAAGTTACAATTTTTATTTTTGAACAAATTTTTTCAGGGTTATACTCTTTTAGACCCACCGATTTTGAATTTTTTAATTGAAACTAACTATTTTAATAATTAGAAACTTTTCATTCGTCAATTTTTAACTCATTTATGAGCCGAAAAAGGTTAGTATTAAGGCAGGTTTATTTGAGACAAGTAAACGTCGTCTTAGTCAAGACAGGGGTTGACTTGAGACAAGTAAATACCATTGTAACTGTCGTGGCCATAAAAGTAAGACGAAGGCTTATGTCTGGACTCAGTTTTGAGACGCAGCCAGACATCGATGTCTTGGAGACGAAGTCAAAACATAATCAAGTAGAACTCCAGACAAAGCATTTTTACTCGGGACATCGCAGTTTTTCAATGGATCTCGACGTTTTGAGACCCCCTTAAGCTTAAAATCAAGTTTTAGCGACCGCTATCTATCCGTTTATCCAACCGTGAACACGAAAACTTTCGAAAAAATGAGCGGATCAAATCGAGCTTTAGAAAACTTTTTTTATGTCATGAAAGAAAAAAGGAGTTCGTTTACCAGCTTTTTTGGATAGAAATTCAAAAAGTTAGAGCATTTTCAAATTTTTTAAAAATTAATTTTCTTAAGATTCAAACATTTTATGTACGGCCATTCGTAGAACTCAGAAAGCTGAACCATTTATTTATATGAATTTTTGTCGCTCCAAAAAACATCAGAATTACAACATTTAGTGAAGAATAACATCAAAAATAAAAAATAAACATTCGTGCAAAACGACAAGATGTACGAAAAAAAATGATAGCCAAAGTTGTTCCGAAAAAAGGGATACAAATTTTTTATAATTTAGTCAGTTCTCATCATTTATGATTGAGAAAGTATTAGTTTTTCAACGAATATCCAAGTTTTAAGACACCATCCCTCCGACCGTGAACACGATAACTCTAAAAAAATGTACCGATCAAATTGGGCTTTGGCACACTTTTTTAGATCCTGAGAGAATATACGAGTTTCTTAACCAGCATTTTTAGGCATTGGTTAATGCTTATTGGTTATTGCTTTATTCATCGAAAATGTTATTCAAAAATCGAATATTTCGTTTTATGCCAAACGAAAACAGATACGTGAAAATAGAATAAAATCAGAATTTAACCCCTTCAAAGTATGTACAATTTTTGTTTGATCTATTTTTCAATAGCTTACGTTTTTTAGGTTTTATGCGTTAAAATTCCTAGATTATTTCTTTGAACCATTTTTTAAAAGAGCTCCTTGTTTTTAATTTATTTTTTAAAACTGATAAGCAAAAATAAAATAATATCAATATTACGATAAAAGACGCAAGATACGTAAAAAGTCTGAAACAAGACTTGTATAGGAATTTCTTAATCCATAAAAATAATATTAAAATAAAGATTCTATTTCCAGCATAACAACGCGAATTTCTGAAGAAAGGATTCTAGATTTTTATTGTGAGGTTATTAAGAAAATAAATATAAATTCAAAAATATCAGTCAATAAATTACGTAGAAAATTCAGAATTCGAACATGCATTTAAATACTGGGATTAAAAAAAAAGATTTTTTGATCAAGATTCATTGAAGAATTCCAACTGCAAAGAATAAGTAATCGAGCGCAAAACGAGACATCTAACAAGCGCGCCTACCCGAGTAAAAAAGCTTCGACTTAAGTTCGGCTTGGTTATGTCTTAAGAACGTCTCCAAGACATCGATGTCTAGATGCGTCTCAAAACTGTGTCTAGAAATAAGCATTCATCTTACTTTCATGGACACGCCAGGTAAAAAGGCGTTTACTTGTCTCAAGTCGAGCCTTGTCTTGGCTAGGACGACGTTTACTTGTCTCAAGTAAACCTGCCTCAATAGGAACCTTTTTCGGCTCATAAATGAGATTAAAATTGATGAATGAAAAATGTCTAGTTAATAAAATAGTTGTTTTCAATAAAAAAATTCAGAATTTGTGGGTCTGAGCGCATATCACCCTAAAAATTTTCTTCAAAAACATAAAAATGGTAACTTTCTAGAAGGATCTTCTAAACTGTTAGAAATACGTAAAAACAAACAACATCTTCAGTATCATCGTCAAAACAAGTATAATACAAATGAAAATCCGTAAAT
>NC_046661.1:69861323-69874347 GCF_010883055.1 Belonocnema kinseyi | reverse complement strand
GCTTTTATGATAGTCAGAAAGACCCTTTTTTAGAACAGGTATACACTCGAAGTTATAAACCGCTCGCGTTGGAGTCATAAAAATTCGACTCAAGAGATAAATTTATGTCTTCAAGACATAGAAACTTGTCTCCAAGCCATAAATTGAAGTCTGGCTCCGTCTCAAAACTGAAACATGCTCTAGTCGACCTTTTCGACTTCAGCATGTCTTGATTGGGGGTAATTCAAGTCGAAATCAAGTCGAAGCATTTCTATTCGGGTAGGTGCGTTCAAATTTGCGTTCAAATTTTCGAGAAATTTGAAAATTTAATTTTTAACTTAAGTTTATAATCGGAAAGAGAAGAGAGTAAGGAAACACGGTTGAAATGTAAGGAGTAGGGGTCAACATTCCTCGCTGAGAGTTCTCCGCTTGGCTGCCTCGAGCTCACGATTTCTTCAATCACACGCCCTATACAATTTCACTTTTGCCTCGTAGGTCCCTTTTCTCGGATCACGTCACATTTGTTGATTATTGTTATGATTTTTACATTCTCTTTCATAAGAGTATAATGTAATCGTCCAAATTTTCGATCTTTGGTTTTTAACGGATCTTTACATTTCGGCACTCACAGAATCCGAAAATTATAAAATTTTATCCGTGACTGTCTGTCTGTTTGTCTGTATGTATAGTTACGTGAAGGTTGTAGCCATGCTAACTTTTGAAGAAATCATCTCATCGAGTGAACCTTTTATGCATTTCTTAAGGTTCCTAAAATGAAGATTGAGATCGTTAAACAGATATTCCCAACCAAAATTTAAAAATTTAAAGGAGTTTCAAATTTTTGAAATTTTTCTCAAAGTTTCTTATATATGAGCAGAAGACTTGCAAATTATCCAAATAAAATTGCCAATTTCGATGAAAATTAAAAATTTATATACTTTTCAAAATTTTGAAAATTTTTAGAAAAGTAGTGTAATGATTGGGATCTTGATAATGAATTCAGCAACATTCATGATTAGCTGATGAGTTTTATATTGTTTTTGAACATAGTTACTGAAAAATTACACTATTCGGGCATCTGTCCAAGGATACATTCGTTTTTTTATGCCAATCATATTAATGGGGAACTTCATGATGAGTTGGTCAAAATTCATAATTAGTTGATAAATATTTATTTTAAGAAAAAAATTAAGTAAACAAACGCATTATTCGGGCATCTTTCCATGTGAAAAATTTATCTTATGCGTTGTCAGTCTATTTAATTGGAAATTTGATGTTAATTTCATTAACACTGATACTAACCCGAATAAAATCGCTTTGACTTGAGTTTGACTTGAATTACCCCCAATCAAGACATACTGAAATCGAAAAGTTTGACTTGAGCATGTCTCAGTTTTGAGATGGAGATAGACTTCAATTTATGTCTTAGAGATAAGTTTATATGCCTTAAAGATATAAATTTATTTCTTAAGTCGAATTTTTATGACTTCAACACGTGCGGTTTATAACCTCGAGCGCATATCTGCCCTAAAAAAAGGGTAATTCTAACAGTCATAAAAGCTAATCTTTGTTAATGGTCAAACAATATTGTATATTTTTATACAATATGTATATTAAATCAACTTATTTACGGATTTTTATTTGTATTATACTAGAAAGTTACAATTTTTAGTTTTTTGAATGGAATTATTAAGGGTTATACTAGTACAGAATCATCGATTCTGAATTTTTAAATAAAAAATAACTAACTTAATAATTACAATTTTATCATTCATCAATTTATGTGTCGACTCAATTTTGAGACGCAGCCAGACATCGATGTCTTGGAGACCAACTCAAGACACAACCAAGTTGAACTCAAGTCGAAGCATTTTTACTCGGGCAGCTCTACAATTTTTCAAAAATGGCTAAAAACGCCGTTTTTAGGGGTTGCATCCCTTATTTTCTCAAAAATGTGACGGGGCGGGAAGTTTCTGAACCAAGATTAATGTACCGAAATTCTGAACTCAGGCAGTGTTATGAAATAGGATATTTTCCGAGTAAAAATGCTTTGACTTGAGTTCGACTTTTTTATGCCTTGAGTTCGTTTCTAAAACATCCATGCCTGGCGGCGTCTCAGCACTGAGTCGAGACATAGGCCATCGTCTTACTTTTATGGAAACGAGAGGTACAACGGCGTTTACATATATTAAGTCGAGCCTTGCCTTGGATCAAACGACGTTTACTTGACTCAAGACGAACCTTGTCCGTAAACAAGTTATTCGAATATAAATATATGTATTACAATATACAAGATTGTTTAATCATTAACATAGATTAGCTTTTATGAGAGTCAGAATGACCCTTTTTATTAGGGTAGGTATACACTCGAAGTTTTAGACCGTTCGAGTGAGTGTCATCAAAATTCGACTCAAGAGATAAATCTATGTCTTCAAGACAAAGAAACTTGTCTCCAAGACATAATATGAAGTTTGACCCCGTCTCAAAACTGTGAAATGCTCAAGTCGAACTTTTCAATTTCAGCATGTCTTGATAGGGGGCAATTCAAGTCGAACTCAAGTTAAAACATTTTTACTCAGTTGAATATATCTAATCATGAATATTGCTGAATTTATTATAAATATCCCAATTAAACAATCTTGCATCGAAAAAAAAAAGAATTTTTCCGTGGACCAATATCCCAATAATACATTTGTCAAAAATGAATTATTAACAAATATAACAATTTCAAAAATCTTTTTCTTTTATCCCACAAATTATGGAGTGGGTGAGAATGTTTGACAAGAGAGCCCTAAAAACCGCCCTTACTACACCCATACCTTAAATGCTAAAAATTACAAATTTGATTGTTAATATTTGAAAATTCAAAAACTTTAAAAATCCTCTTCTTTTATCCCATGAATGATGGAGTGGGTGAGAATGTTTGGCAAGACCTCTAAAAATCCGCACTTACTATAGCCACACCTAAAATGTTGAAAATGACAAGTTTGATTTCGATATTTGCAAATATGAAAACTTCAAAAATCCCCTTCTTTCATCCCACGAATGATGGAGTAGGTGATAATGTCTGGCAAGACCCGTAAAAAACCATCCTTACTGTATCCACACGTAAAATGTTAAAAATGACCAGTTTGATTGTCGATATTAGAAAATATAAACACACGTTATGATAATCTTGTAGGGAATTTAAATGGCAACTTATTCTTTTCTTTACTTTTTTTCATACTGTACGTTATTTGTCTTAAAATGTTCATTCTCTAGAAAACTTGACCTTTCGTTTAGAACACCAAAAAAAGAATGTAGTAAATTTTCCGATAGTACAAGCAATTCGAAAGGGGAAATTTTGGTCTCGCGGACGACTCGAACTCAGGTCGACCGCCGGAAGTGGTGACATCGGAAAACATTGCGTCTGTGAATAATATACTGAATTATAATGGAAGAATCACGTACCGGCAGATAGAGCCAATGTTAAACATTAGCGCACCAGCAGTCCATCGAATTCTGCATGAACATTTATATGTTAGGAAGGTTTGTACTCTGTGGGTACCACATGCTTTGACCGAGCAGCAAATGGCAGCAAAAGTAAAGTGGTGCCAAAAAAATGCTTAAAAGACTTGAACCGGGATCTTCTCGGGGTGTAAATAGTATTATAACAGGCAATGAAACCTGGCTGTATTATTACGACGTTCGAACAAAATCACAAAGAAAGATCTGGCTGTTTAAGTATGAGGATGCTCCAGTAGAGGTGCAGAAGTCTCGATCTGTAAACACTGGAATGATTGCAATATTCTTTGGGAAACGCGGCATTGTGGATAGGGTCGTACTGGAAAACCATCGTACAGTAACCTCTTCCTAGTACACTCAGGTATGTTCATCCCAAGTCATAAACCAACTCAAAAACATCAGTCCGAAATCTCTACTCAGCACCTGGCTATTCCACCACGACAATGCACCGGCTCACAAGGCGAAGGTCACAGTACCTTTTTTAGTTAAATCTGGACTGAATATTCTAGATCACCCTCCTTACAGTCCCGATCTTGCTCTTTGTGACTTTGGTTTGTTTCCAGAAGTAAAAAAGCAACTAAAAGGGCGTCGATTTACTAACGAAACTGACCTTTTGACGGCGTGGGACCAAGCGTGTGCAGATCTTCCAGAAGAAAAATGGCAGGGTTGTTGCGATGACTGGTTTCGACGTATGAAAAAGTGTACTCACTGCGGTGGAAAGTACTTTAAAAAACTATAAAAGGTTAGTCTGTATTGCAAAAATTTCGTAGCGCCCTATGTAGCATCAAGGAAACATCACGGCCTTTACAGTAATGACCATGCAAAATTGCTGGTTGAGGGGGGGGGGGCTCACAACAACTGGCAGTAGCGTTTGTAGGTTAATGTATAAAATTGTTTAAAAAATGCCTTATGTAACAAAAGTAGGTTTTACTTTCACGGTAAGCATAACTCGTTCTGTTTTAGCCTCATTATACTAACAGGGAACAGCGAATGCGACATAGGTCGCTGACCAATTTTTCTATCCATCATCTCAAGTGAAGAACTTCAAAAAGTCATCAGTATAAAAAATCTTTCATTTCAGACATCTGTCAATTCACTGCCACTTATCGCCCAAAATTTCGTATAGACAATTTATCAATTCATTTCCAAACTTGCCCGTCCTAGTATACATGTTTTTTTTCATCTACATCAAAATCTCTTTTCATTCAAGCTTAGTGTCAGAAGTGATGGATTTCAGCGCCTGAGACCGACAAATGGCATATTAAAGCAGCTTTGTGTTATAGTATATTTGATATATTTCTAGAAAATCATTTTATCACAAATATTTCTTAACACTTTACTTTTGACAAGGATTTATTTGGCACGTTAAGTTACTTTTTGCTACATTAGTTTGTCGTTTCTAGCCCGCCACTTCACCGAAAAAACAATATTATAATATTAAGATGTCATATTCTTACAAGCATATTCTTAGTAATATTAAAAATGAAGTAAGCGAAATTCTTACTTTAAGATTATCTATTAAAAATGAAATATTCTTAAAATGAGAATATGAGTGTCGAAAAAGATATGCGCAAAGGAAAATGCGCTTTGCTCTGTTCTATAATTTCTTTTAATGTATCGCGCGATGTGATTCTAAATCATTTTATTTCTTTTTTGTTAATTTTTGGCTATGAGTATTTTGCATTAAAGAAAATTGGCAGATACAGCATACAAATTACAAATAATTAAATATCTATAATCAATATGTGTCAAAATGTGGTTAATAAATTATAATTTTTAATTGAAAAAATAGTTCGTAACCTATAAATTTTTTGACCTACTCAATTTAACAGTATACTTGCTACTGTTTTTGATGTTCAAAATTCATTTACTTTCTAATTAAAAATTTCGCAAAGTACTCTTTACATAAATTTAATATGTATTTATTTCGCGCAGTCACACCGAGCCATTACCCTTATAGTATAAGATTACCTGTACCTTATTGTTATACAGACAACAATATATTCTTAAGGTAAGAAGGGCCTCCATCTTACATTAAAAATATATTTTTGATGCATATTTAAGTTGCAAATATTTAGAAAATCGAACCTTGGGATCGTAATTTTCACAATATGTGTAGGACCCAGTTTGTAAATGATCTAACCTAATTGTTTTTATTTTTATTAATTGAAATTTGCCGAATTAAATTTTTAAATATTTTGTCGACACTCTTAAACGAATGTAATTTTCTATTCTTATCCTGCAAAAATTCTAAATTAGATTAGGATATGTGCACTTACGAGGTTGATTGAAATAGATGCGGAGGGAATGGAAGTAAATAACCTCGTCTATTTTAAAATATCATTCCGAATTCAATTTTGAAGTTTTCGATCGCTGCGCTTCCGCGGAATGGACAAACAGTGAAAAGAAAAACTCATATACATAGAAGTCTATGCATATAAAATATGTTTTGATACAATAGTCAGAGAGTCGAGGCCGTTTTTGGAAAGTTAATAGGTAACGATTCTGCCACTATTTTCCTGAATGTTGAGAATATACTGATCACGAAATGTGGCTTCTCCAGGGGTAGTCCCGAGGAGAAGGTGTTTATTTCCTCATTCGAAGTTGTAAAAAAATGATTAAAATAAGTGAATCTTTATGCATTTAATGTGGAAACAATTAGACAATGTTCCGTGCAATTGGCAGAAAAATAGGCCGGTGCGAAAGGGGGGGGGGGGCAGAACGATCCAGAAGTGTAAAAGAATATGTCATTTTAAAGTTATTTTCTAATACCCAAATTTTTTATATAACATTCTACTCATTATTCAAAATATATATTCGAAGAGGGATAACAAAATCTCGGGGATAACATCCTGGCAGAACATCGCAAACTGCCCGGTTTTGACATTGGTCATTGTGCGTTGGTTTACGGCCGATGCACAATGACCAATGTCAAAACCGGGCAGTTCCCGATGTTCTGCCAGGATGTTATCCCCGAGATTTTTTTCTGTCTTTTCGAATATATGTTTTAAATAATGAGTAGAATATTATATAAAAAATTTGGGTTTTAGACAATAACTTTAAAATGTCATATTCTTTTACACCTCTAGATCGTTCTGCCCCCCCCCCCCCACGGAATGGCCAATTGTCTTGACATTCAATACAGAAAAATTAAGCCGTTACCATACGACTTATTTTAATCATTTTTTTACAACTTCGAATGAGTAATTAAACACCTTCTCCCCGGGACTACCCCTGGGGAGGCCACATTTGGTGATCAGTATATTCTCAACAATCAGGAAATTAGTGGCAGAATCGTTACCTAATAACTCGCCAAAAACGGCCTCGGCTCTTAGACTACAACGTTATTTCATCCGAGGCTTTAATTAATATTTCTGAACAAAACAAATTTTATTTGACTTTATGTAAATACGCAACTAGCATATGCCGTTCCGACCATGAAGGTTGAGATTCCTATTTTTTTTATTGAAAAACCTCATTTTTCCATGCCTTTTTAGGAAATTCTAATGCTGTTTTCATGAAAAACATATTCAAAATGGGCTTAAAAGTATTTAAAAAAATATTTTTGTCGATAGAATACAAAAATAAAATTGAGGAGTCCGAGAAAATGTTTTAAACCATCCTCTAATGGGAAAGAGCCCCCCCCCCCCAATATGCTTTCAGGTTATATTTGATAATTTGCTATGAAATAAATTCTAAAAAACTCTCACTTTATTATGCCTATTTTTGTGAAGAAAAAAAATCCGAAAAGAGCTATAGAAAAATTAGAAAAAATATTTTCGTCAATAGAATACAAACATAAAGTTGACCTGTTTAAATATATCATTCGAACCACCGTCAAGTTGAAAAACCACCCATTCATTAACACAGTAATACAAGAATCTGAATTTCAGTAGAGAAAGGCGGTTGACTTTCAGATGTAACCAAAAGGATCATTCCCAAGTTGAAAGTCAACTGATGACTATAACATGACTTTAAGTAACGCACTTGTTTGAAAGTAAACTGCCTTATGTACGTAAAATTTACTTTATAGGTTAATTTATGGCAGAAAATCCGTTATAGAACTGAGTACATATATTAAAATAAGAAACGTTGACGAAACGACTATACCATGAGCTCAGTGTTAATCGATACTATCCAGCCAGCGCTGTCGACACCATATTGGTTACTCTCAGCTACTCTCTTGGCACCTCTTTTATAAAATCGCCAAAATCCGTCAAAGTGTTTGCGCATCGTCGCATCGCATTTCGCGCACGCCTTTCTGACAGCACAAATTGAATTTCAGAGCACACGAATGAAAATCATCCGAAACTCAACATACCTCTCAGTTAATCATCATATTACTCATATAATCAGATAGGAGACACTGCACTTAAGTTTCATTTCTAGTTGAAGTTAAGTGACTTACTTAATTTAATGCAAAAATGAAATTCCTCTACATTTAAAATTCATTATCTTTTATTATTGTGAAGGTTTTTGATGTACTTTCGGTTCTAATTGATAAGTAACTGTACAATAAATTGCTTATTGCTTCTACTGTAAAAATAAAATTTACATATGTGGCAGAATACGTCCACTGTTCCCACCTAAAATTAATTTTTTTCGAATTCGGTTGAAACTTGGCTAAAATATAGTCCTAGTGGACCCACATTAGTCCATTAAACCATAGGTTCATTAATCAACTAAATTTTTGATTTATCAAAAAAGTCAGGCTAACGAACTTGACCCTTAGTTTAGGAAACTAAGAAGTGTACCAAAAGTCAATCTCATAGGTTAATTTTTTTAAATTTATCGTGCCACCAGCCAAGTAGATGCATGTACCCATACATACTTAAACTATGCGGCTAAATCACATTCGGCAACTCCGGTGGAGTGGCCGGATAAGAAGTGACGCAAGAGTGGTAGGTTAAACAAAGAAATGGAATACCTTATATTAAAATGGAGTATAATTTAATTTTCGAGTATTCATGGCCTGTACTTCACATGGGAGGACCCATGTCCCAAAGATATTGAGAAAACTATGGCTCACTCTAAGCCATTTCATTTAACTGTTCATTATAAGCTTGGCGTGAATTGTACTGACGTGAAAACAAGGTAATTAGTGGGTGGAAGACCCCAACAAATCAATTGAAAGTACAAGCTCCAATTAATTTATAAGTAACGAACGTACTGAGCTCACTGCTAAACTTTAAAAACCGGACATGATCTTGTCTCTTGTCCGCGGTCAGCAATGAACTAGCTTCAACGCTGTGTGTCCATTCTACTTCGACGAATTCTTCCACCACTTCTACACAGAACGTTGAAAGTGAGTAATTACTACTTTAGGAAAACACAGTATTTAGTGAAAGAAGCCTACCTGACAACTGAATTCCTCTGCGGTTTGTTCCTCTCCTTTAGTTTTTTAGTCTTTAACTTTCCTTCCGTCCTTTCAAGTATTTTAATATTGATGGTTTGCCTTTAGGCAGTGCTCCCATTCCGAGTGCAGAATAGAAAATGACATTCAGAATGACGTCTTCGTCCATCGTCTCAGGTGAGGTTCGGAACGCCACTTGTAGCAGAAGATTGGAACAACAGATTGGTAGAATGAGAGAAACCGCCAGGACGTGAGACAGTTTCCAGTAGTTTCCCCGCAGCGTGGTGGCGCATCGTCAATATCCGAGTTTCGCTTCACGGCACTGGTTGTGCGCTATTCGCTTCTGTTTACAGGGGGTGCACTGACTTCCGTCAACGAAAATTCTCCGTGGCCGCATGATCCTGTGTTTCCCAGCTCTATTTTATGAGCGGGAATCTCATCCACGGCACATGTGCTGGGAAACCCCCTCTTCTTGGTCCATGACTTGATATTCCGTATGATGTAGAATCTGACAGCTTAATTATTGTGGGTGGTGGTCCACCTGTTTTAAATTCAAACAGCAGGACATGAAACAAGTTGTTATAGCTAAATTAAGCCAAAACAATGAATATCGAGTAACAAATTTTCAAAGTTGCCATTGAAAGTCAAATAAATTTTGATTCGCTACTATGAATTCATTTCCCAGCAAGTTTTTAAGAGCTAAGTATTTATATTTTTAATGTTTATTTTTACTGTATACATTTTTTTACTACATACATATATACATACATAAATATACTCATATATTTATACATACATACAGAGAAATTCGTAACGACCTGTTTTTCGGATTCAGAGGGTTTCAAAACGTGGAAATTTAAGAAAAATGGGCGCAAGGGGTCATATTTTACAAACATCTAATTTGCTTTTCTGTTCTTTCTCTTCAAAGATGAGCAAGCCATTGTTTGTTATGAATAAAACCTTATTGGACGCATTTTATCAACTTACTATTATAGAGACAGCATACTGTTTTCGATGCAGACTAATGAATAACTAATTCGTGATTACGTATTTCTTATCAGCGTCAAAAACCAATTTTTGAGGGTTGGTTTTTCCATTTGGAGGGTGGTCCAACAAATAATTTTGGACCCGTGAACTTTATTTTTGTATTCAATAAATGAAACTACCTTTTCTATTATCAGCTGAATTTGAATTTTTTCCCAACAAAAGACGTACAATGTAGATTCTTCAGTGGGAAAAATATGGGTTGCTACCCTTATGATCAAAATTACATAAGTAAGTTGTATTTTTACATTTGAAGCAAAAAGCAATTCATTTTATAGTAAATTATCAATTATAACCTAAAGTATATCCAAAAATCGTTTTAAAAGGGTGGTTTTCCATGTTGAGGATGGTTTGAAAGATAACATCGAACAGGTCAACTTTATGTTTGTGTTTCATTGACGAAAATATTTTTTCCAATTTTTACATTCACATCCGAAAAACAGTTTTTTTACGAATGTGTCTGGCTGTATGTCTATATGTATGTCTGTATGTATTTCTTTATGCATGCCTATCAGCATGATAACTTTTGAAAAAATTATTCTATCAGATTGGCCTTTAGTACACTCTTTTATTGTACTAAACTAAAGGTCAAGTTTAGAGAGAAAAAATGGGTATTTTTGAATGTTCTATAACATTATTATAACAAGTTTTCGAATTTTCTTGAAAAATCGTAAGTTTAAATTTCGACAGCATAAAAAATAATGGAAAATCAAACAGACCATATCAACTCCAATCTAACACAACGCTGCTGAAGATTGGTGATCTTCTCAACATAAGACACCAACCAGCTATGACTTTCGGTTAAAACTAATCGCCCCTCCTCCCTTATTAATCCACGTTTCTTGAGACTGCTGTTGTAACTAAACTATCAACCCTAGATGCTTTGAGAGACACTTTTAGTGCATTTTTAGGAGATGAAGCAATAGGGCACCACAACTACGATGTAGAATCCGATTCGGTATAAAATTCAATAAACAAAATCTGGGTCACTAAGACTAGAGATATAATTTAGAAGTAAAAAAAATATGTAAGCTGCTGTGTAGACCGTATGTGTATAGTTTAAATCGTAAAAATAACATTCTAAATAAGCAAATTCCGGTTATGAAAAAACGACAGAAGTTGCAATAAAATGTTTAGTGACAATTTTTTTTTAAATAATGTGCATTTTTTAAACGACACAATGGAACTATGTCTGTTTTGATCACAATGCCTATTATGAACTGTAATAATATAATTTATGCAAATGATATACAATTTGAGGGACAAATTCGAGTGCGAAGCACGAGTTACGCCATGAGAATTTATTCCTTAAAGCTGAAGGAGCCTCAACAAAAAAGAATTCACAATCACCAAATTACATTTGCCAATCGAAACTATAACCCCTTCAACCCCACTACTTATTTCTACATATGATAATTTCATTAAATCTACGATTCAGTTTAATTTTAATTATAATTCATTAACAAAAAAAAACGAAAAAACAAGTGAACTTACGTTTCGATCTAACGAACCATTTCCTTGTTGCAAACGATCAAACTTTGGAAGAAATGAAAGGATCACGATTTTTGCACTTTAACATGGCAACTTGACAAGATTTTGATATTCACTACAGACAGAGAGGCATACATGCCAGCTGTAGTGGAATTACAAATTTTGTAAAGTTTTGGAAGCCTTTAGATAAAAAAAATTTAATTTGAAAAAAGTTTGTTTTTTTGGTGAATTTCAGCGATATTTGCGAAAAAATAGGGAAAAAGCTTTAATTTTTTTTAACCATAATTAGGAAATGTTCAAGCGCAAAAACGTCACCCTTTAATTTCTTCAAAAGTCTGACCGTCTGCAACAAGGAAACAGTTCGTTAAATCGGAATGTAACCTTACAGTTTTTTGGGGGGTTATTCAACTGGAAAAGGCACACTCAACATTAGTCACTGCATGAATATTTGAAATTTAGCCTTTAAGTTCTGAAAAACGATAATTCACGCTTTTTCCTGTTTTCTGTGCGACCATCAGTTGCTGAGATATCGTCGAACAAAGACGTAAGGGTATTTTTTTATTTAAAATTCGATATCTCGGTGAAAAATAGTCGCATCGATTTTAACTGATATTAAAATAACGCGGAATATGTAGCTCCGAAAATTTTTTTGCCAAAACATCTCAAAACTAGAAATGTCAAGCTTTAAAATTCTTTTTTAAGACCTTGATACTTTAGGTTCGAATTGATAATTTACTACGAAAAAAATTTCATTTCACTTCTCATCTAAATTCACCACTCACCCGCGAAGTTTGGACCATAAGGGTTGCAATCCCTATTTTTTCAAGTTTAAGCGCGCCAAGGAGGCACGACTATTGGTTCTCGCGTTTCGCGCTTGATAATATATTTATCTCGCGCCACGCGCTGACTATTTTTATATTCCCCACACTTGTACATAGACTCTTCAAAACTAAAGATCAATGAATTGGCAACAGTAATTTGGTGATTTTGATTTTTTTTTTGCTAAAGTTCCTTCGGCTTTA
This sequence comes from Belonocnema kinseyi, assembly GCF_010883055.1. Taxonomy (NCBI): domain Eukaryota; kingdom Metazoa; phylum Arthropoda; class Insecta; order Hymenoptera; family Cynipidae; genus Belonocnema; species Belonocnema kinseyi. Next base: position 69,861,954 of record NC_046661.1, on the reverse strand, counting down.
AAGAATAAATTCTCATCGCTTAACTGGGACTTCGCACTCGAGTATGCCACTGAAATTGTATTTCATTTACATAAATAATATTATTACAATTCACAGCAGGCATTACAATTAAAATACACGTAGTTTCATCGACGAAAATATTTTTAAGGAATACTTATTGAGAAATATCAATTAGCACCTGAGATATATTGAAAAATACATTTTTGGGGTAGCTTTAGGGGCGTTTTTCACTTCCTCAAACTACAACATATGACAAGATTATTGAAAATGGTGAGGTCGGGCTGGGCAGGGAGGGGGATCCTATTTAGTAGATACAGGGGCATATGTTTCCAGATTCTACAGTGCATAAGTAGCCGAGCATAAAAATGACCGACTTCCGATCGTTAGATTGATAAGTATATAGGTTTTAGGTTCATATCCCTACGATACACGTGTAATTTTATTTATCATATTCATGTCAATTAAAATTTGGTATATTTACTTATGATAAATAAGTTGCAATGTAATTTTGTGACACACTATCGGTAATTTTTTTCTATTTTAATTTGAAATATAGTTTAAATATAGTCCAAGTCTTAGACGTGAGTCTTGCAAGCCATCTTACCAAGACCCCGGTGTTGACTTTTTTTTA